>NC_054704.1:17417308-17589808 GCF_016097555.1 Gigantopelta aegis
TCAAATTAAGGTTCAAGCACGTTGTACTGAGTACTCGCCTCGGCTATCTGGACTATTTCTCCAGAGCAGGACTAATGATTAGTTAGTCAGCTATCTGGGCTGTCTCTCCAGGGCAGGGCCAATCGTTAGTTAGTCAGCTATCTGGGCTGTCTCTCCAGAGCAGGGCCATTGGTTAGTTAGTCAGCTATCTGGGCTGTATCTCCAGGGCAGGGCCAATGGTTAGTTAGTCAGCTATCTGGGCTGTCTCTCCAGGGCAGGGCCAATGGTTAGTTAGTCAGCTGTCTGGGCTGTCTCTTCAGGGCAGGGCCAATGGTTAGTTAGTCAGCTGTCTGGGCTGTCTCTCCAGAGCATGGTTAATGGTTAGTTAGTCAGCTATCTGGGCTGTCTCTCCAGGGCAGGGCTAATGGTTAGTTAGTCAGCTAGCTGGACTGTCTCACCAGGGCAGAGCCAATGGTTAGTTAGTGGCTGGTGAAGAAGTCGGCATAGTAACGTTACACGACCCCGCTTAGCCCCATCGAGCCGTTAAAGTTCACCCAGGTTGTGAGCCGATACAAGGATGCGAACCTAGTACGTACCAGCCGTAAGGCAATATGATTAAAAGCTGATCAGCCTATTTGATATGAATCCATTCAAACTGAGCCATAAGACCAATGGCTTAACCACTAAACCGTCTCTGAAATGTATAATACTTTAAAAACTGTGACTCAGACTGCAAAATGACAAATATTGCACTTTACATTCTGAATCGAGCCACTAGATTAGACTACACCTATGCCATACCAGTATACAAGATCAGAATTCCAGTTTTTCAGAAGCGTGTAAAACCCAGTGTTATTGAGGACGGTGGAAGCTGTAATAGCAGCATTGTCTTATATAAATGAGTGGTAAGTATATCAGTGGTAGTACAGCATTTGTCTGAGGTGAGTTGTTCAGGTGAATGCTCCAAACATTACAGGTATATCACCGGCCGTAGTATATACTATATTGTTTGTTGTATAGCGTCAAAAGATTCATTGCTGCCAAATTGAAGGAACAGCATATGTGTTAGTCTCAGGTCGTTTTCAAGATGCTAAACTATTGCTAATAAATTAAAATAATATGTTCTGGTGATGTTAAACCCGTATTTCTTTCTGTCCACATTAATCAAATACGTATATAGAGGATTTGTCACGAGTATTTTTTAATATAGAAAATATCAACCGAGTCTATGTTAATCGGTAATTGCTGAGGCTCTGCCGAGACAAATACCGATTAACTAGACGAGGTTGATATTTTACATATTAAAAAACACGAGTTGCGAATTCTATTTATCCTATAACACTTCTAAAATAACATTTTTAATTAAACAAATTTAGTAAGTCACAGTACTAAAGTCGTCGCCATCGATAATATGACGTCATCACGATTAACACAGATTAGTTTGACGTCACGAATTTTAAACAAATCTTTGAAAACGTTACGCTCATGTACACGGGTCTTCTTGGCTTGTAAGCAAGTGACCCATCCACAGCATAATATTACCTAGAGACCTTGCAAATTTGCATACCATTATTAACCGGGTTAATAAAGTAAATTATCATATGGGTTTATGACATAGATGTCATGGGTAAGTTATAGGATAAATAATATTATTATCCACATGGTTCAACATAACCGAGTTAATAATAATCATACGAAGCACACGTGTAATAACAAGTGTAATGACGTAATGGTGGGAAGCGACGTCATAACATGACGTTCCTTCTCCAGTCCTAGCTCAGACTGTGCATTTGAAATATGATGTCATTTCGTCGTCTCCTTCTAGTTGTGGCTGAAACATTTTCAGTTGGGTCTTGTTATTCATATAGAAAACAACAATAATAATATGGATAATAAAGAAATTATTACACTCGCGTGTGAGTCGTACTGATTTTACGAAACTCGTGTCAGGATTCATGTATTACTCTCGCTCTCGCTCGGGCAATACAAAAGTCCTGACACTCGTTTCGTAAAATCAGTACGACACACAAGCTCGTATAATAATCTCTATGTATGTACATGTCAGCAATTTACACTTTATTATTTTTAAATCACTAAGTGCGTGCTCATCCCTGGAATCAATCTCCAATCAAACTCACAATCCCCAAAACCCCACCGTCCAAGTATTGGAAAGACCCTGTAAAGAAAATATGTTTAATACTAGTATGTTATCTATCTGGGGCCTAATTCACAAAGGTCTCTTAGGCTCTGTTACACAACAAAGCATTCTCTTAGCAAGTCTTTTAGCATTGCACTGCGAGAGCGCAAGGTTGCGAGAGTTTAGTGGATTAGACCCCTGGGTTTTTTTTGCGCACTACTCTCTCGCAACGAATGCAAACTTTCTCATTAAACAGTTTTGCCGCCATGTGCCTATTAGTTACGACACACACGAGACTGTTGTCTCGGCAAGTTCAGGCTCATTTCATGTTCCCAGATAACAGTGCAAACTTGGGTCATCTATTCAAACACTAACAATAATATCTATGGATCTGGTGTTTCTTAAATATTCCGAGGACAAAGCGTTCATTTGTAGGGATCCGCGGTGTCAATGATGTTCTCCATTTGATTTGCTTTATGCGTCTGTACCTAAAATACAGCGCTTAAGAAAATGAAGCTAACAAGGGCACGACGAATGCTTGTTTTTAGTAAACTCGCTGTTGCCACTGATACTAGGACATCATCGCTAAAATAAACAAACCGAAACCTAATTCGTTAGATTAACAAATCCTAGAGGGATTTTGGTGCTTTTGTGCCAGGTGAAAAAAAGAAAAAAAAGAAAAAGAAAACGCCAAACAAACAAAGAAATCGTCAAAATAACATGAGAAAAAAATAGATTGCGTTGTTTGTAACAGATCTCGGAACTTATTTTCGCAATTGAAATAATTTGAAAATAAGTGAAATGCTCTGAAGTCAAGAACAAGGACAAATATGTTTATCATATAGAAGAAAAGAAAGGAATGTATGTATGTCGTCAGCACATTTTAAACATTTCAGTAGATACACTTGGACAGTAGTTCCTATGTAGGGTGTGCGTGTGCCCCCCTCCCCCCCCCCCAAAAAAAAGGTGACTGAAAAATTATAACATGAACTTATTGCTATAAAGGGTGATGGTTGCGTTGAGTCATAAATCAAAACGTTATATAACGAGAGAGAGAGAGAGAGAGAGAGAGGAGAGAGAGAGAGAGAGAGAGAGAGAGAGAGAGAGAGAGAGAGAGAGAGAGAGAGGGAGGGAGACAAACAGACTACATAGACATATACACACACAAGAGAGAGACAGAGACACAGAGGGGGAGAGAGGAAAACACGAGAGAAGAGAGATGAGGTGAGAGACAGAGACACAGAAAGAGATAGAGAAAGGGGGAGGGAAATACAGAAAGAGACCGAGAGAGTGTGTTCCAATTGTACACCAAAACTATAATTTATTTTTCTATAAATATCAAACAAAACAACAGGCAATACTGCATTCTTTAAAATGATATTTCAATTTGTCTGACAGAAAGATAGACAGACAGACGGACGCAGAGGGACTGTAAGACAGACGTCTGCACAATGGACATCTTTAAAATGGATTTGCTGTCGCCTACTTCCGTAGGTTGTACTGGTAAATCGACCAAAATGTTTTTTTTCCATGGCTATTTCTTATTGTGGCACTGGGGAAAAAAAGAAAAGAAATCATAGCTGAAGTCTTTTTGAATACAGTATACTGTATTTTTGTATGGTTGGCCAGGGCATAAAAAAGATAATTGAATTGCCGCTGTGGAATGGACTGTGTAGTTGAAAAGCATTAACTTGTCGCAAGAGACAGAATTTAAAGTTAAAGTGGAAATTATACACAGAAATGGCCCTGAGATGTATTTTGCAATGAAATGAGGCAGGGAAAACTGCCGATAGACTTGGGAGTTGTGTCACTCAAAGAGCTGGGCAGAGAAAGGTTTCTGAATTTGGTTAGTGATGGTTATGGACAAGGCAGACGATTTAGACGCTGGAAGACATCGATCTACAGGAGAACGCCGTGCACGTTATGCAGCTAATGCTCCCAGTGATGGAAGTCGGTTGACAAACGTAATGATAACGTGTACGGCTTTCACAACCGGTAATTAATGTCCCAATTACTTCAATTCATTTTAATTTATGTTCGTGCCTTTTATCCAATTACAGTGGCGGATGCATGGGGTTTTTTTTCTGGGTAGAGGGTGCAACGTTTCATAACAAGCGTCTACGGTATCTAGGGAGATAGTGCAACGTTTTGAAAGAGTACCCACTGCATTCATAAGAGTACATTCATGGGCATTATAATACGACAATCCGACCATGATATGACATTTTTCCCCATCAACAATAACCCCCACCCCCCCCCCCCCCCCCCCCCCCAATATATTGTATTCCTCTGATAAACAATGGATTTTTTGGGGCACTTTGTAATTCAGTGAGTGCGCACCCCATCATCACAACCCCGCCCCCAACCCCCACTCTATCCGCGTCTGGATTATGCTTATCAACCTAGCAAAAGCGTTATACAGTGTTCAGAGGAGTCCTGCTTCACAAATCCCCCATTGAAATGTCATCTTACTACTATGATTTGGTACCTGACTTTAAGGTAGGCATGTTCAGGCTATTTCTACTAAATACGATGAATCACTTACCAAATTGATAGCTAATTCCATATTCTATTCGTCCATATTTAGAATTTGTGCATTCCTTTTCATCTCTTTGGTTAAACTCTTGAAACAAATTGCATCGTATTAGATGAAGTGATAGACTTGACAGCCGTTGTGACAGTACTCATGACGGGTGCCACCGGTGAGACAGGATATGCTCGTCTTTCGCGAACACCTGGTATCATCACTGTTATGACAGTGATTCATAAGTGCAGCTATATTTATTCAGTGAGCTCTATACTGTTAGTTTTGTTATTTGGTGAACTAGTATTGGAATGGCAGTCCTCTGAACAGTGTAGGAATGGTATATATACATTGTCCAGTAAAGGATCTCCTCGGGAGTGGCTGTCCTCGTATCGTATAGACGAGGCATTAGAGATTCATGGAATCAAGCACTAGTTTGTCAATTACCCATTCGACTGTATTGTGCAGAGATACGGTTTTGTCGTATATAGTAGCCCTTCATCGATTGAAACTAAAATTGGCGTTCAAATAATAAAATAATGTGTATATATATTAACGCCTTTAAGTTTTAAAATTTTTCCAGTCTCTCTTCCCATGATAATTTAATTCTGAAAGTCATCATAGAATTACCATGTTTCAGAATGTCTCTAAGCTGTGTTGAAACTAAACGCTGGAGTGTACGGAATATTGAAAGGCAACTGATTGCTGGAAAGTTGAAGTGGGCCCTTTGTCTTCTCGAGTCTGGCAAACCCACAAATGAATATATTACCTCGCTAAACTGAATTATTTGTGATTTCATATGGGAGGAAAGTCCTAAAAGAATGGATGTCAAGTATTAAACAAGTACAAATGTGTTGGTATAGACTTTACTTCTCCGGTAGCTGTAAGTGGAAATGATTTCTCGAAACAAATGAGGTTGGTTAAGTAATAAATGTGTTTAGAATGTTTTAAGTCTTGAAGTCGATATGTATCTTGTAGCTTCACTTTCTTCTTTTTATCCCGCAATCACTGTATACATTGGCAAGATATGATGACCATATAAATCTCAGACTGGATTTTCAATAAACATACTCTTTAAATCATTTGTTTCAGTACAGTAAATACAAATAACTTTTATTTTTTCGATCTCTACACACCATTTGTATATTTATTTATGAATTAAAATTTAGAAACACTTTTTGAACGTGACAGAATGCAGCTGGCATTTTACAAACAATGACGTCATGTATCTTGTATGACATCATACTGCAAAAGCCTTGCTAGGTTGACGATACTCTGTTTGCATACACAAAAATTAAATAAATAATGATTTTCCAATTATTCCTGTAGGATTGCGGGATAAATAAAATAACTGGTTACTGCCTTGAGATATCGGCTTTATCCTGTGAAGGTTTCAATGGCGAATGTTGCGAGGCTCTGCCGAGAAACCTTCGCCATTCAAACCTTCGCAGGGTAAAGCCGATATCTTAAGGCAGTAACCAGTTATTCTCGATATAGCATGCAAATATTGCAATAAGATTAAAAAGGGTTTGTCCATCTAAATAATTTGAGCAATAGTTTCAGGGGCATAGGCTGAAGCAAATGGTCCACATTCAGAACTAAAACATACAGGAGTTTCTGGTGGTGCAAAAACAAAATAGAAAAAGGTCCACTTGGTTCATATTCGAAACCCCCCCCCCCCCCCCCCAATCAAACTTGCGCACCTTTTCTCTTTTGGCATAATTCTTGCTCCATTCAAAATTCCATAGTACCATTACCCACCACACACACCTTTCCTGTCGTGCACTACAACAGCTTGCTCTGAATGTGCACGTAAAGCCCTATGACCTGACCTAACAGGCAGAGTTGGAACAATACATCGTGGTCAAGAACACATCTCTCTATATAGACACAGCACAATTCTACCAACACCTATTTTGAAAACAGTCTATTTGACAGCACACAACGTTAACTACGGTTAATTGGGCATCCATTTTTAGTGGATGACCCGGTAGCCGAATGGTTGTCAACACCATGCGAATCGATGTAGTAAGTTTGAATCCTGCCTGTAACGGGGCCAGCTGTATAGCTACGTTTCAGTCAAGGAGTATGACATAATGTCTAGCTGGCCACGCCGCAGGAAGGTTTAATTCAGTAAGAAAAGTAATTGCTCAGTTAATGATAAAACTATCCACAATCTCTAATATCACTAAAATAACTACACCAACACTAATTATATTATAATTATTTATTTATGACATCTGTATAAAACAATATTACACTCAAGTATAATTTAATTATACTAAGTTAGTCAGATACATATCTATCTAATAAACAGAACATCCCTGGAGAGATAAGTCATAACTCTAAGGGGGAGGGGAATATCTATCAAACCCCAACAACTACAATAACTTGCAAATAACTTACACTGGGGGTAGTTATGCAAATATGGCCAAAGGTTTTTAGCTCAGGTTAAAATCACATGGATACCCTAACTATACCTATATAACCAAAAGATCAATATAATTTAAACCTACTACAACTTATGATAAAAACATTTTGGAGGTTATCTTACGGTGGTTTCCATTTCGATTGCACATCGGGATTCGGAATAAAACACAATTATAACATTACATTGTCAACAAATACCAGGCAAACGCAAGAACTAAAAGTTTCTTATCCTACCCCGCTGTGTATATCCATCCGTTCGAACACATGACACAAAGAAAAAAGTATCCAACTCCAGAGGGGGCATACCCCGTCGAAATAACCTACATATTTGGGCACTTCAAAAATATACTGATCTTCTCAAAAACTGAGTGCCAACCGTTAAATACCCAAGCCAACTCGCTATCCGATTGGTCTAATGGAAGTAATATGGACGTCACTGGAGCCACCATTTTTAGACGTACTCAAGATTACCCGACGGCCATTTTGTGTTAGTTAACATCACTAAATCTCCTATAACTTTCTACTCGCTAACCCGATAATTGTTTTATTAAGTGCATTAGAAAGCTGGCAATAAAACGCTAAATTTGGCTAACATAAACATAAAATTAAGTAATGTCATTTAAGGTGTCTACAAGGCAGACAAAATAGGTTTCAAGAACCCTCAACTATGGTTTATATAAAAACCCGTAAAGTAAGGAACTAATCCTTTTACCCAAAGAAGCGTAAGGGAAAGGGTTACCAATAAATATAAAACATCCCATTGTGAATTATAAACAAACATGGTTATAGCACATATTGTGTTGCAAGCAAACACAGAATTATGGTAAAAGAAAAGTCACAAAAGCCGTGATAAAGTCTGCCCCAGACGCAGACGTCGTCGAAGCCAGTTCAAGAAAACACGAACAAAGATGAAAAGCCAAACACCGTGACACGTCCTCTCACAGCTTTTCTAACAAACATACAATAATTTTATATTGAAAAATACTTCAATGTTCTTTTCTTTGGCATGGCTTTTCCAGGTGTAATTATCAAACAAGTATAATCAAAGTATATGACTAAATAAAACAAGAGTTACAAAATCACAAAGTTCACATCATAGTCCAGAATAACAACCTATGTACGTTCCGATATCACAAGGATCATATCCTTGACAAGAAATCAGCGATTATATTGTAAGATCCTGCAATGTGCTGAATGGAGAGGGAGTACTCCTGTAGCATCAGGCTCCATCTCAGGATGCGTTGATTCGTGCTCTTCATGCGATTGATGAACGTAAGCGGGTTGCGGTCTGTGTATACTGTTACTGGATGGCTGGCCGCTTTCACATATATTTCATAATGTTTTAATGTGGTGACAAGTCCAAGGGCTTCCTTCTCCACAGTAGAATAATTTAACTGGTGTTTATTAAATTTCTTTGAAAAGAAACTCACAGGGTGGTCCAGACCTTGGGCGTCCTCTTGAAATAGGACACCACCACATGCGACGTCACTGGCATCCACTGCAAGCTTCAAAGGTTTTTGGTAGTCTGGTGCTGCCATTATAGGGGGCGGTACACAATAAGTTCTTCAAAAGAGTGAATGCTTGCGTACATTGCTCTGTCCACTGTGGAAACTGATTCCCTTTTTTAATAGTGCAGTGATTGGGGCTGCGACCGTAGCAAAGTTTGGACAGAAATGCCGGTAGTACCCGGTCATCCCCAGGAAACGCCGAACTTCTTTCCTCGTGGTGGGCGGAGGATATTTCAGGATGCAGTCCAGTTTGGCTGTGATAGGAGCTACTTTCCCAAGACCAACCACATGTCCCAAAAAGGTCACCTGGGCTTTTTCGAATTCACACTTGGTCAGGTTGACTGAGTTTAGCATCTCGGAGTCGTGTGAACACAGTTTTGATGTCATGAATATGATCTTGCCATGTATTGTTGGCAATTACCACATCGTCCAAATATACACGGACATTTGGCAAGTCTTCAAGAACACAGTTCATGAGTCGCTGGAAAGCAGCAGGTGCCGTTTTGAGTCCAAAAGGCATCACCCTAAATTGATAGAGTCCGTCTGGGGTGACGATAGCCAAAATCTGTTTAGCCCGTTCCGATAGAGGAATTTGTAAGTAGCCTTTGAGCAAAATCTAACTTTGATATAGGTTTCACAAACACTCAACTATAGTTTGGCCTTAACCTCAGTTACTGGAGGAAATATAGTTGTCCGGTTACATAACGTTTTCTTATGTTCGAAGTTTGTGACGGGACCAGTCATTATGGGTGTTGAGTTTTGTTGGGTAATGATTTGACTAGTCAGTGTTGTCAGCCGAAATGTGACCAATTGTTAATTAAAGACAGCCCTTTACCAATAGAAGAGTGTGAGGTTGATGCGATTAGATACCCTGCGTGTGTAAAGACTAGGGCTATGGCCAGTAGGGTAACACGAGACCCAGAGGATATTTGTGATTTGTCTAATACGTGTGTGAGCCATGAAATTGGAGTGGATGAGGTTATCAGTAAAATGGTAGATAAGTCAACTGACGAACTAAATGTGGTGGAACCTGTTGACCTCCCGCAAAGGGTAAATGAACCAGTTGTGTTTGATAGAGGGGACTTACCTTGTAATAGACAAGAGTTAATTCTAGAGCAGGGGGCTGATCCAAAATTGTTGGCAGCTCGCACTACATTGTTAACAGAGGGTGAGATGGAGGATCAGATGTTAGGTTATTATATGGACAAGGTAGTAATAATGAATAAGAGAGTTAGAGATAGGAGGTGGCAGGCGACCGAACTAGCTAGGAAGCAACTGAGCCATGCTCAGAGCAAAATAAAATCAGTGTTTGATAGGAAGGCTAGGAGTCGGGAATTTAAACCAGGGGATAAGGTGCTGCTGTACCTTCCCATTAAACGGTGTTCATTGCAGAACAGGTATTCCGGGCCCTATGTTGTGCACAAACGGGTTAATGAGACAGGGTATGTGATAAACACTCCTGATAGGGTTAGCAAAAGTAGGTACTGACACATCAATTTGCTAAAAGGTTATTTTGACAGACTGCCGATAGTTCCAGAGTTACCTGTCCAAAATGAGAGTCACTCAATTTCCTGTGATGACGTCAAGACTGCAGAGATCAAAGTACCCAACAGCCAGATTCTAGTAGACTTGAGTCCGGACTTGCACCTTGACAGCCCCCAGCGAGTAAAGTTGACTACGTTGATTCAAGACAATTATTCCAATTGTCAGGACCTTCCAACGGTTACCAATACCTTAAGCCAGGATGTGCGCTTGGAACCCAATGCTACACCGATTCAATAGCATGCCTATCAGAGAAAACCTGGAAAACGTGCGTCGCTGATAAAGAAGGAAACGAAGTTCCAGTGGTCAGTTGAATGCGAGAAGTCATTCAACCGTCTCAGGCAGATGCTCTCCTCGTCTCCCGTGATGGCAGCACCAGACTACCGAATGCCTTTCAAGCTGGCTGTGGATGCCAGTGACGTGGGAGCTGGAGCTCTGCTGTTCCAGGAAAACGAAAATGGACTGGACCATCCTGTAAGTTTCTTCTCCAAAAAGTTTGACAAACACCAGGTGAACTATTCCACTATAGAGAAGGAAGCTTTGGCCATGGTACAAGCTCTGAAGCATTTTCAGATCTATGTGAAATCGGCATTGCATCAAGTGGTGGTCTTTACTGATCATAATCCGCTTACTTTCATTCACAGAATGAAAGCCACCAACCAGAGAGTTTTGAGATGGAGTCTTCTTCTGCAGGAATTCCCAATTACCATTGAACATATCAAGGGCACATGCAATGTAATTGCTGATGCCCTGTCCCGAAGTTGAACGTTATGATAATGTGTTGACATGCTTGATTTCTGTTTTGTTTTTATATATTTTATTGTATACCAGGGAATCAGAGACTCAGTGTGATTACTGGTAGTCACCTTATTACTTGTGTTATAAATGCCCGGATGCATCGGTTAACGCACCTTTTGTTTTAATGTAGTATATTTCCCTATTCCTAGAGTAGAGGAAATATCCTTTTTGAGGTGGGGGTGTGTGACGGAACATGCTCTTATTTTTTTCCCACTGTGGCGATGTTAATTGTTTTAGAGGGCTGTGTGCAGCGTGGTTACGTAATACCTTCGCTCGACGGTGGTAGTCTTGGTATCCCAATATGCACTTAAGACCAGGTGGGCACCTTGTTACGTAATACCTCCGCGCGACCGTACCTCCTAATACACACCCAGACCAGTTGCGGAGGCTATGTGGCCAGTGGTTACGTAATACCTCCACGAGTTCTGTTTTACGACCTTGTATTTCCTAGCGGAAGGGCGACAGCTAGTCTGTCCATCTAAGAAAAAATGTCGTCTTCGTCGCTGTGGAAAATTCACATGATAGGGGGAGGACCGTGATGTGTCCACAGGCGATATTCGGACTTTGTAATAAATAGCTAGGATTTTAGATATATCGGGGAGAAACATATTGGAAGGCTACCGGGGAAGGTTAGTCCAACTGGACTTGGTAAATATATATTTCTGCTCTGTTGTATAACCTTGATGTGATTGATGTGACTTTAAATATTTTAATACTGTATTATACCAATATTATTTAGACAGTGTTTCCGGTAAACTGACGAAGTAAATTGTAGGCTTCACTGTTCTAAAATTATTAAAGCTTAGCCAGTCATCCTAGAGGACCTAGGTAAACTGTAGGTTATTGTCTTTATTTTGATAGGTACCAGTATTAATTTTGTATTACAAGGTTACTGAATGAGTAGTTAAGGGTTAATTAAAAATTAACCAGTTAGGAATAGAATTGTAATTCCTTTATTAATTAAGTTCCCCTAGAAGCGTTTCTCAATTATCACACATGTGTGTGTTGTATCACGGTGAAGTGATTAGAATATTGTGTAAACTAGACACCTAGTGATTAACTAATTAAGTGATTAGTTCTGGGTTGTTATTATTATTGTTGTTGTTAATTAATTAACTGCGGCAAATATATTTGTCAGCTTAAGGTTAATACAGATTCCAAAGTGTATTGTGTTTTTGTTGTGTTTTCTAGTGAACTAAACGTGCTATATTACATATACTTTATATAAGATCGTATCTCTGACTACCTAGAGCCGAGCCACTCGGGTATACACTGCCCGATACAGAGATATCTAATAGATACAGTTAGGAGAGATATTTGGATAATCGTGTTTTATTCAGTTACGGGTATTATAGGATCCCCGTGACACATACAATAATTTTATATTGAAAAATACTTCAATGTTCTTTTCTTTGGCATGGCTTTTCCAGGTGTAATTATCAAACAAGTATAATCAAAGTATACGACTAAATAAAACAAGAGTTACAAAATCACAAAGTTCACACCATAGTCCAGAATAACAACCTATGTACGTTCCGATATCACAAGGATCATATCCTTGACAAGGAATCAGCGATTATATTGTAAGATCCTGCAATGTGCTGAATGGAGAGGGAGTACTCCTGTAGCATCAGGCTCCATCTCAGGATGCGTTGATTGATGAACGTAAGCGGGTTGTGGTCTATGTATACTGTTACTGGATGGCTGGCCGCTTTCACATATATTTCATAATGTTTTAATGTGGTTACAAGTCCAAGGGCTTCCTTCTCCACAGTAGAATAATTTAACTGGTATTTATTAAATTTCTTTGAAAAGAAACTCACAGGGTGGTCCAGACCTTGGGCGTCCTCTTGAAATAGGACACCACCACATGCGACGTCACTGGCATCCACTGCTAGCTTCAAAGGTTTTTGGTAGTCTGGTGCTGCCATTATAGGGGCGGTACACAATAAGTTCTTCAAAAGAGTGAATGCTTGCGTACATTGCTCTGTCCACTGTGGAAACTGATTCCCTTTTTTAATAGTGCAGTGATTGGGGCTGCGACCGTAGCAAAGTTTGGACAGAAACGCCGGTAGTACCCTCATCCCCAGGAAACGCCGAACTTCTTTCCTCGTGTTGGGTGGAGGATATTTCAGGACGCAGTCCACTTTGGCTGTGATAGGAGCTACTTTCCCAAGACCAACCACATGTCCCAAAAAGGTCACCTGGGCTTTTCCGAATTCACACTTGGTCAGGTTGACTGAGTTTAACATCTCGGAGTCGTGTGAACACAGTTTTGATGTCATGAATATGATCTTGCCATGTATTGTTGGCAATTACCACATCGTCCAAATATACACGGACATTTGGCAAGTCTTCAAGAACACAGTTCATGAGTCGCTGGAAAGCAGCAGGTGCCGTTTTGAGTCCAAAAGGCATCACCCTAAATTGATAGAGTCCGTCTGGGGTGACGATAGCCAAAATCTGTTTAGCCCGTTCCGATAGAGGAATTTGTATGTAGCCTTTGAGCAAATCTAACGTTGATATATAGTTCGCATTCCCGACACTATCGATGCAATCATCCAACCTAGGAAGTGGGTACGAGTCACCTTTTATCAGCTGGTTCACCTTTCGCAAATCAGCGCACAACCTGAAAGTTCTATCCGGCTTTGGAACTCCAGTTACTGTTGGATGGTTCCAAAATATTGTGCTCCAGCATATAATCAACTTCAGCTTTGATTAGTGCTCTTTTTTGAGGGTTTACTCGATACGCGTGCTGCTTTATAGGTATAACCGTATCACTCTTGAGTTCGATATCCTGGACCATGATGTCTGTCGCCCTTGGTGCATCCAGAAACAGATCCGTAAACTCGTTGATTGTATCAGTAAGTTCATCTTTACATGTACCTTTAAGATAGCACAGCACATGGTTCAGATTTGTCAACACTTCGCTATTGGAAAGCCGGATGTCTGAAGTGTCACTGGGGTCATCACCTGGTTCAGTTGGTTCCACATCCACGGCCATGGTCGGTTGAGTCGCGAGACGTTCACGGTAGGGTTTTAACAGGTTGATGTGGCAATATCTCATAGCCCTGCGTCGACCTGGCGTGTTGACAACAACCAGTGTCACTAACCCGTCGTGCAATCGAAAATGGGCCAAAGTACTTGTTTTGCATGGATGATTTAGGTAGGGGTAAATACATTAAAACTTTATCCCCTACTTTGAATTCCCTAACTTTTGCTTTCCTGTCAAAGTATGATTTAATTTTTGTCTGGGCATTAGCTAAGTGTTTATTTGCTAACTGAGTAGCCTGCCATAATCTATCTTTGATTTTAGCTACGTAATTTAGTAGATGATCGGAGCTATCCTCCTTCATCCAACTACTCTTCCCTAGTTTGAGTGGGCCTTTAGGGGTGTGACCGTAAACCAACTCGAATGAGGAAAAGCCTAAAGACTCCTGCTTAGAGTCTCGTGCAGCGAACAGTACAAAAGGTATTCCCTGATCCCAGTTTTTACCATTTTCACTGCAATAGCATTTCAACATACTTTTCAAACCCTGATGGAATCTTTCAAGTGCCCCCTGGCTAGCTGGGTGATAAGCGCTTGACCTTACTTGTTTTAAGTCTAATAGCGCTAAGACTTGTCGAAACAAATGGGACATAAAATTCGATCCCTGGTCTGACTGAATTTCCTCTGGTAAACCTGTCATTGTGAAATATTTTATCAGAGCTCTCGCAACGACACTAGCATTAACCTTACATAACGGAATAGCCTCATGAAATCGGGTATTCACACACATAATTGTCAACAGGTACTGATTCCCTTGACTAGTCTTTGGCAATGGCCCAACAATGTCTATTAAAACCTTTGAAAATGCCGGCCCTGTAATTGGTATCAGTTTCATCTAACATACATGACACGTTCTCACATACTCACTAGTATCACGAAACATACCAGGCCAATAATAATCCGATGCCATACGTTCATATGTTTTTGTACAACCCAAATGGCCGGCAAACAAGCTCTCATGTGCTAAACTTAATAATTCCTGCCGATATGGTTTAGGCACTACCACAGACACTCATTCACATTCCTCATTCTCATCAAATACTACTTTGGACCGACACTTTTTCATTAATACATCATTATGTAAATAGAAACATTCGTTTTCCATAGTCGTCTGTTTTTCATCAACTACTTTACCCCACACAGATTGTAACGTTACATCCTCTTTCTGTGCCCTGCATAGACTTTCTTTGCTCCAGCTAAGCTGTAGCAAAGCTTCATGGGGGCTATCAACTTCAACTGATTGGGTACTTCCCTCAACTGACTGCCCTAACTCAACCTCGTCAGACTCCACAGACTGTAAACTAGGTTCGGACCCTACGTTTTTAACAGAGTCGGGTTTATCATTTTCTTCCCACCACTGGGACAGCATTGTATCAGATAAATCAACTTCCTCTGGTTTCATTAAACACTTTTGCCTGGTCACGGATCGAGTAGTAACACAAGCTGGAAATATGTCACCGACTACTTCAAGACAGTTGGGGACAGGTGTATCTGACACCTCCAAAAATTAACAGTGTTGTTTACAACAATTCTCACTCAAATCGTTACCTAACTGTACCTCGACACCACAAATAGGTAAGCTGTCTATAACACCAATTAACACCTCGCCTGTAACCAAGGGAGACTGAATATAAAGCTTATGTAAGGACACGGTTAAATACATACCACCAACACCTTGGATTATAATAATTTCACCCGTTGCCGACTTGTCTGGATGACTAATAGCATCTTTTACAATTAAACTTTGCCATGCGCCAGTGTCACGGAAGATAGAGACAGGACGAGGGTTACTGTTTTGTTGATCATTACAAATAGTCCCCACCGACACATACTTCTCATATCTCTGAGACGTACTGAGGCGTACGTGGCATTAAACGATGATCGGGTACGTGACTACGCTATAGTGAGTTAACTAGCTTACCAGTTAACTAGTGAGGCGTATCAGCAGCTTTACCACGAAAACGACTTTGAACAAGTAAATGCCAATAATTCCTAGGCCAGTCTAACTCCTTAGCTACCCTCTCAAATTGTTGGAAAAATAAGTCGACCTTAGTCTCATCAAAAACAGGTACTGACCTATAGCAGTCATTAATTCTGAAACCATTTGTTCCCTGTCCATGATTTGAATTTGTCTCACTATTCCTTTCCCCTTCTATTATTCTGTGTTCATGCTCCAATCGTAATTTAATTAACTGGAACTCTCTATCTTTATCTTCCTTCTCTCTCTCATACTCTCTCTCATACTCTCTCTCTCTCTCTATCTCTCTCTTCTCTTTCTAATTTTCTAAGTTCTAATCTCTGTTCAAACGTTAAGTCCGATACATCTAATTGAACAGGTTCTACCATATCCACACTCTCTCTGTAATTTTCTTCTTCCTTATCAAACACAAGTATAATTTAATTATACTAAGTTAGTCAGATACATATCTATCTAATAAACAGAACATCCCTGGAGAGATCAGTCATAACTCCAAGGGGGAGGGGAATATCTATCAAACCCTAGATTCTTAACGATCTAACAACTACAATAACTTGCAAATAACTTACACTGGGGGTAGTTATGCAAATATGGCCAAAGGTTTTTAGCTCAGGTTAAAATCACATGGATACCCTAACTATACCTATATAACCAAAAGATCAATATAATTTAAACCTACTACAACTTATGATAAAAACATTTTGGAGGTTATCTTACGGTGGTTTCCATTTCGATTGCACATCGGGATTCGGAATAAAACACAATTATAACATTACATTGTCAACAAATACCAGGCAAACGCAAGAACTAAAAGTTTCTTATCATACCCCGCTGTGTATATATCCATCCGTTCGAACACATGACACAAAGAAAACAATATCCAACTCCACAGGGGGGATACCCCGTCGAAATAACCTACATGTTTGGGCACTTCAAAAATATACTGATCTTCTCAAAAACTGAGTGCCAACCGTTAAATACCCCAGCCAACTCGCTATCCGATTGGTCTAATGGAAGTAGTATGGATGTCACTGGAGCCACCATTTTTAGACGTACTCAAGATTACCCGACGGCCATTTTGTGTTAGTTAACATCACTAAATCTCCTATAACTTTCTACTCGCTAACCCGATAATTGTTTTATTAAGTGCATTAGAAAGCTGGCAATAAAACGCTAAATTTGGCTAACATAAACATAAAATTAAGTAATGTCATATTTAAGGTGTCTAGAAGGCAGACAAAATAGGTTTCAAAAACACTCAACTATAAAAACCCGTAAAGTAAGGAACTAATCCTTTTACCCAAAGAAGCGTAAGGGAAAGGGTTACAAATACATATAAAACATTCCATTGTGAATTATAAACAAACATGGTTATAGCACATACTGTGTCGCAAACAAACACAGAATTATGGTAACAAAAAATAGTCACAAAAGCCGTGATAAAGTCTGCCCCAGACGCAGACGTCGTCGAAGCCAGTTCAAGAAAACACGAACAAAGATGAAAAGCCAAACACCGTGACACTGCCAACTGACACTTTTAACATATTATTTAGAGTATATTGATGACAGATTGGTAATCGTCATATATGTTATTTTATTATCCATATAGTTCAAGATATTCAAGGAAATATAACCAGTATGACCCACGTGTGTCATAATGATCTCACGTGTAAACGTTTATCAAAATGACATCATTTCGGAAAATAACGTCGTTTCGTCATCTCTTTTTAGTTACGTTTGAAACGTTTTGACATGGTCCAAGCTTTGCTATTCACAAAAATAATATGTGGATAATGTGGATAATAAAGAAATTATTACACTCGTGTGTGAATCGTACTTATTTTACGAAAATCGTGTCAGGATACATGTATTACCCTCGCTCTTGCTCGGGTAATACAATAATCCTGACACTCGTTTCGTAAAATCAGTACGACACACAAGCTCGTATAATAGTCTCTATCTATTGCATGTCTTAAAATTTTTATATTGTTTTGGTGTATTACTGGGGCGTGGAATAACGCTTTTTTATCGTCATTGTTTATTCGGAAGGAAAGATCTTTCGTTTGAGGGTATCTGAGATATCTGAGGCGTGTACCCAGGACAGCGGGCTTGAACCGTAATTGGATATAAGCACGAAAATAAGTTGAAAGGAAATGAAATATAAAAGATAACTATGTACAGATGTACAACAGGAATAAAAATTAGAAAATTAATTTCTAAAACATTCTTTTGCATTTTACAACAAAATTGCTTTGGTAATACCCTTTTTGTAATACATGTTGACAGTTTATTATAATCGTAGTTGTATTTGTATTTTGCATTAGCAACAATATTACAGGATGGGAAATAGTGACTGCAGCTTAAAAACAATGTATAAATTGTCATGCGGAAGTTGTGAGATACTAAGAAATATAACAGTAAACCTAACCGCTGGATAAAGGGTATACTGTGAAACACAGCTATAATTATCACTGTATGTAGTCATAAAGACTATTTCCGTCTTCTTACAACTATTTAAGTATTAGATTCTGGATCAGGAATGCGATAAACGATAGTCGCTGACTGCTGGATAAAACGATTAATTGAATGTGTGCACCATAAACAGGTTCTTGGCTTCTTTTCTAAACAAGAACAAAAACAAATCCTTTTTTTATTATTATGTTTATTTCATTACTCTTCTTTTTATTTAATTCGATAAGCCCCAAAAACATATATTTAAAAAGTAGCTTTATTACTTAAAGGGACTATCCTGAGTTTGCAACCATTGTAAGATGTTTCCTACTAACAGAGTCATTTTGGTATTAAAAAGTATATATTAAATGCATTTTCGTTTTTAGAATGTGGTTACAGTCGTATGCTAATGTCTGTAGCAGTTAATTTTCATTTTACTTCGTAATACACATGTATATATATTTTTTGTACATACGAAATTATTGGAAGGTAAAATCCGGTTTGGCCTACTAAAAATATTACGACGACACCAAACACCTGTTTATACAGACGCTGGTATTTTAAACAAGAGAATGTCTTTAATACGTACTTTAATCATCAAAACGGCGCCGTATGTCGTCCATGTGTTACAGAAAACCCAGGACAGACCCTTTAAACAGTTCCATCTTATTAGTTCAACCGGAGAGGACTACGGATTTCATCTCCGTCCTGTATGTCTGTCCGTCTGTCTGTCCCACATATAGTTTTCCAGATGGGGGTTTTCACAATGCCTTGAGTTATTGAGCTGAACTTTTGTGTATAGCTTTATCGTGCTTTATCGTGTACTATTATAGATCAATTTTGATTTACCCATTTTTTTACAGAGTTAATTTAGGAGACAGGAAACAAAATTTTCGCCCGGTAGGAGACATGTATTGCTTTATCAGTACACTCAGAATGCTTGTTCTGTTTGCAGTCTTACGAATGAATGGATTTCTGGACACAAACGTACGCATGTGCACAGTGCGTGATGACGAAAACCATTGATCTTTTCTCACATTTTCCCCGGCTGACCTGACAAGTCTTTACAGACGATCTATGCAGTCTCGTAACTGCATAACGATTACGGCGAATGATGCACTGCAGATTTCCCGAATCTTTTTGTCGTCACAAATTATCCGGATGGAATTGCTATATTGAAATTACATCCCCATGCGATCAACTTGAAGAACCACCAAACAGAGTTAACTGATACTTACGTATTTAGAAGCTTAATACAAGTACTTGTACCAGCTGCTATGGTGTAGTGGTTAAGCCATCGAATTTAAGGCTGGTAGGTACTGGGTTCGCACCCCGATACCGGCTCCCATCCAAAGTAAGTTTTAACGACCCCGTGTGTATGTATACGGTCACTACACCGACTTCTCTCTCACAAACTACTAATATAACCACCAACCATTAACCCATTATCCAAGACACAGCCCAGTCAAATGCTGTGTGTCCCAAGATAGCGTGCTTGAATCTTAATTGGATATCAGCACGACAGCAATCAGTTGAAATGAAATCGGTGTCTAGTTTAACCAGACCGAACGAACACAAAACGTCCTCTAGACTGGTTAATGCGCTTCACGCTCATCCGAAAGACCACATCGGGAACCAATCAAATAGTTCTCGAACGTTAGCGTCGCTCGCTGTCTTTGAACGCAGGGCAGATAATTGTGTACGGTTTTGGATCATCTGGGTGGCCCAATAAGAAAGCCAGTTATAGGGGTCAATTTGTACTCTATCAGTTTGGGGTAATCAGTGGCGTAGGAAGGTGCCAAAAGGTGTGTGGGGGGAAGGGGTGCACGCACACACACACACACACACACACACACACACACACACACATACATAAATACATGTACATGTATATATATGATCCGATTGACTCATGAATTGATTGGTGTTTGTGACGGAACATGCTTTTATCTTTTCGCCTCTGGCGATGTCCATTGTGGTGTGGGCTAGCTGCCTACCAATACACACCAGAGGCCAGGTGCAGCTTGGTTACGTAATACCTCCGGGAGTTCTATCCTGCGACCGTGGTTCAACATAGAGAACTGCAGACGGTCAGTCTGGGCATCTAAGAAAATAAACCGTCTCTGGGAGTTGGGCTCGCGTGTGGAAATAGCACATCATAACGCTAGGTCCCGCATTGGGCGCGTTTGTTGCCCCCAGGCGTTGTTCGCGGTCTCCGCGCCAGTCTGGGGGTTTTGAATAAATAGCTAGGTGTCACGGGGATCCTATAATACCCGTAACTGAATAAAACACGATTATCCAAATATCTCTCCTAACTGTATATCTATTAGATCTCTCTGTATCGGGCAGTCCAATACCCGAGTGGCTCTTCTCTAGGTATATCAGAGATGCGATCTTACATAAATGTGAGTTATTATAGCACGTTTAGTTCACTTGAAAACACAACAAAACACAATACACTTTGGAATCTGTATTAACCTTAAGCTGACAAATATATTTGCCGCAGTTAATTACTTACAACAACAATAATAATAACAACCCGGAACTAATCACTTAATTAGTTAATCACTAGGTGTCTAGTTTACACAATATTCTAATCACTTCACCGTGATACAACACGCACACGTGTGATATTGAGAAACGCTTCCAGGGGAATTTAATTACTAAAGGAATTACAACTCTATTCCTACTTGGTTAATTTTTAATTAACCCTTAACTAGTCATTCAATAACCTTGTAATACAGAATTAATACTGGTACCTATCACAATAAAGACAATAACATACAGTTTACCTAGGTCCTCTAGGATGACCGGCTAAGCTTTATATTTTTAGAACAGTGAAGCCTACAATTTACTTCGTCAGATTACCGAAACACTGTCTAAATAATATTGGTATAATACAGTATTAAAATATTTAAAGTCACATCAATCACATCAAGGTTATACAACAGAGCAGAAAAATATATTTACCACGTCCGGACTGAACTTATATAATTCGTTCACTGGACGACGTCCGTTCCCCCTGGATACTTCCAATGTTTTTCCCCGATATCTCTAAAATCCTATCTATTTATTCAAAAAATCTGAGAGACAGCGAATATCGCCTGGGGGCACATCGCGGTACTACCCCTATCATGTGAATTTGGCCCAACTCCCAGAGACGGTATTCTCCCTTAGATGGCCAGACTTACTGTCGCCTAGTTCGCCAAAAATCACGGTCGTAAAACCGCACTATCGGAGGTATTACGTAACTACTGGCCACATGGCCTCCACACCTGGTCTAAGTGTGTATTAGGGGGTACGGTCGCGCGGAGGTATTATGTAACCAAGTGCACACAGCCCTCTAAAACAATTAACATCGCCACAGGCGAAAAGATAAGAACATGTTCCGTCACACTAGGATTTTAGATAGCTCGGGGAGAAAACATTGGAAACGCTGCAGGGGAACGGACGCTGTCCACTGAACGAACTATGTCAGTTCAGTCCGGACTTGGTAAATATATATTTCTGCTCTGTTGTATAACCTTGATGTGATTGATGTGACTTTAATTATTTTAATACTGTATTATACCAATATTCCTTAGACAGTGTCTCCAGTAATCTTGCAAAGTAAATTGTAGACTTCACTGTTCTAATATATTTATAACGAGTATTTGGTAAAATAAAGCTTAGCTGGTAATCCTAGAGGACCTAGGTAAATTGTCGGTTATTGTCTTTTTTGTGATATGTACCAATATTTATTCAGTATTACAAGGTTACCGAATGAGTATTTAAGGGTTAAGTAAAAATTAACCAGTGAGGAATAGAGTTGTAATTCCTTGATTAATTAAGTTCCCCTGGCAACGTTCTCCATTATCACACGGGTGTGTGTTGTATCACGGTGAAGTGATTAGAATATTGTGTAAACTAGACACCTAATGATTAACTAATCAAGTGATTAGTTCTGGGTTGTTATTATTATTGTTGTTGTTAATTAATTAACTGCGGCAAATATATTTGTCAGCTTACGGTTAATACAGATTCCAAAGTGTATTGTGTTTTTGTTGTGTTTTCTAGTGAACTAAACGTGCTATATTACATATACTTTATATAAGATCGTATCTCTGATTACCTAGAGCCGAGCCACTCGGGTATATACTGCCCGATACAGAGAGATCTAATAGATACAGTTAGGAGAGATATTTGGATAATCGTGTTTTATTCAGTTACGGGTATTATAGGATCCCCGTGACACATACAATAATTTTATATTGAAAAATACTTCAATGTTCTTTTCTTTGGCATGGCTTTTCCAGGTGTAATTATCAAACAAGTATAATCAAAGTATACGACTAAATAAAACAAGAGTTACAAAATCACAAAGTTCACATCATAGTCCAGAATAACAACCTATGTACGTTCCGATATCACAAGGATCATATCCTTGACAAGGAATCAGCGATTATATTGTAAGATCCTGCAATGTGCTGAATGGAGAGGGAGTACTCCTGTAGCATCAGGCTCCATCTCAGGATGCGTTGATTCGTGCTCTTCATGCGATTGATGAACGTAAGCGGATTGTGGTCTGTGTATACTGTTACTGGATGGCTGGCCGCTTTCACATATATTTCATAATGTTTTAATGTGGTGACAAGTCCAAGGGCTTCCTTCTCCACAGTAGAATAATTTGTCAGCGTTAGTGTTAATACAGATTCTAAAGTGTATTGTGTTTTGTTGTGTTTTCTAGTGAACTAAACGTGCTACATATATATATATATATATATATATATATATATATATATATATATATATATATATATATATATATATATATATAAGATCTTATCTCTGATTACTCCTAGAGCCGGGCCACTCGGGTAGTAGCCTGCCCGATACAGAGAGATCTAATAGATATACAGTTAGGAGAGATATTGGATAATCGTGTTTTATTCAGTTACGGGTATTATAGGATCCCCGTGACAGGATCAAAATTGGGGTGCTCGTCCCCGGATCTGAAACGGGACATGCATATTTGAAAAGTATGGTTTGTAAATGGGGGCTTTATAAAACATTTTTACAAATTCACTAGAAGTATAAACGTTGTTCACTAGGAAAATAATAAGTGCGTCATATCTAAACATGGATAAGAATTTGCTGGATACGCTCAGTGTAGTGGAGATAAAGCGGGCACGTAAGGCCGAATTAGTTGAAATCGCGAGTGAGCGGGAAATTGATTTAACATCAGCTAAAACATTAGGAGATATAAGGACAATTATTATCCAGGAATGTTTTGGTGATAGGCCTGTTATGGAACAAAATGAGATTGTACCAGAGATAGAGATAAATGAGTTGAGTGTGGAACAACAGGTTAGCTTTTAAAAAGCTTGAGTAGGAAAGAGAAGAACGTATATTAGATAGAGAGAGGGAGAGGGAAAGAGAAGAGAGGGATAGAGAAAGAGAAGAAAGGATAGAGAAAGAGAAGAAAGGGTAGAGAAGAGAGAAAGATACAGAGAGAGATAGAGAAAAAGAAGATAGAGATAGAGAAAAAGAAGATAGAGGTAGAGAAGAGAGAGATAGGGATAGAGAATTCCAGTTAGCAAAATTAAAAGTGGAACATGAGTTAAAGTTGAATGCTGAAGAGGGTAAGACGAGAGGCAGGAAATGGGTTTAACATGTCGGAGGCTTATAGATCAGTGCCTGTATTTGACGACCAGGAGGTAGATATGTTCTTCCAACTTTTTGAACAGGCCGCCAAGCAGCTAAATTGGCCTCAGTCTAAGTGGACATTGTTAGCCGTGTCAAGGTTTAAGGGAAATGCTAGCTTATCCTATAATTCAATGAGTGATGAGAGGGCTAGTCAGTATGACCTAGTTAAGTCTGCAGTGTTGAGAGCTTATGAGTTGCGACCTGAGGAGTATCGTTTACGGTATAGCGAGTTGAAAAAACCCACAGGGTCAGTCTTATAGTGAGTTCGTGGCTAAGAAAGCAGGGTTGTTTGATAAATGGGTGGTTTCTCATCAGGTAGGGTCATATACAGAGTTACGGGAATTGTTGATCCTACAGGACATTAAAAATGGGTTACCAGTTACCTTACGTATTCATTTAGAGGATCGTGATATCAAAAAGATAGAGGATGCAGGCATAGCGGCAGATGACTACGTTTTAATCCACAAAGCTCAGGCAGTACAAGGTAGTTCTATACAACAGGGGGATAAGAAGAAATTTCAGCCAGGTTTTCCCCGGGAAAGTAACTATCGGGGAGAGTCATCTAGTTGGTCAGCTAGTCAGGCAAGGAATGCACCTGGTGGGCAAAGTAAGGATAAACCTGCATTATCAGCCAATGCACGACCTTTTCGTCCACATTGCAGTTACTGTAAAAGGGACAACCATCCTGTCGGGGACTGTTTTAAAAGGAAACGCGATAATGCGCAAGTGGTCGGTTTAGTGAGGTCAGCTTCGTTAGCGAGAGAGTTATTGGTTAGTCCCATGGCAGAGAAAGTAAACCCGTGTGTGCCCACTGGTATGGTTTGTGATGTGAAACAAGAGTTGAGTCCTAAGGCAATATCAATCTATCGGGATACAGGGTGTACCCAGTCTCTTATAACGTCAGATTGTTTAGCTGGTATTGAGAATTTAGATACAGGACGTAGTTTGGCCTTAACCTCGGTTACTGGAGAAAATATGGTTGTCCGGTTACATAACGTTTTCTTGTGTTCGAAGTTTGTGACGGGACCAGTCGTTATGGGTGTTGTGAAGGACTTGCCTTTAGAAAACATAGGAGTTTTGTTGGGTAACGATTTGACTAGTCAGTGTTGCCAGCCGCAAGGTCACCAATTGTTAATTGAAGACAGCCCTTTACCAATAGAAGAGTGTGAGGTTGATGAGATTAGATATCCTGCGTGTGTCATGACTAGGGCTATGGCCAGAAGGGTAGCCCGAGACCCAGAGGATAATTGTGATTTGTCTGATACGTGCGTGAGCCATGAACTTGGAGTGGATGAGGTTATCAGTAAAATGGTAGATAAGTCAACTGACGAACTAAATGTGGTGGAACCTGTTGACTTCCCGCAGAGGATAAATGAACCAGTTGTGTTTGATAGAGGGGCCTTACCTTGTAATAGACAAGAGTTAATCCTAGAGCAGGGGGCTGGTCCAAATTTGTTGGCAGCTTGCGCTACATTGTTAACTGAGGGTGAGATGGAGGATTAGATGTCAGGTTATTATATGGACAAGGATAATGCCGAAAACCTGCTGATTTATGTAGGGAGAGTTAGAGATAGGTTGTGGCAAGCGACCGAACTAGCTAGGAAGCATCTGAGCTGTGCTCAGAGCAAAATAAAATCAGTGTTTGATAGGAAGCCTAGGGGTCGGGAATTTAAACCAGGGGATAAGGTGCTGCTGTACCTTCCCATTAAACGGGGTTCATTGCAGAACAGGTATTTCGGGCCATATGTTGTGCACAAACGGGTTAATGAGACAGGGTATGTGATAAACACTCCTGATAGGGATAGGAAAAGTAGGTATTGTCACATCAATTTGCTAAAAGGTTATTTTGACAGACTGCCGATAGTTCCAGTGTTACCTGTCCAGATTGAGAGTCACTCAATTTCCGGTGATGACGTCAGGACTGCAGAGATCAAATTAACCAACAGCCGGATTCTAGCAGACTTGAGTTCTTATCTACAGCACCTTGACAGCCACCAGCGAGCAGAGCTGACTACGTTGATACAAGACAATGTTTCCATTTGTCAGGACTTTCCCACGGTTACCAATACCTTAATCCAGGATGTGCGCTTGGAACCCAACGCTACTCCGATTCGACAGCATGCCTATCGGATAAACCCTGTGAAACGGGCGGCACTGAAAAAGGAGATAGATTACATGTTGGAACACGACATTCTGGAACCATCAAACGGTCAGTGGGCATCACCTGTTATACTAATTGAAAAGGGAGATAATAGTTTTCAGGTGTGTGCTGACCTACGTCGTGTGAATCAACTCATCAAGGCAGATGCCTACCCTCTACCCCGCCATGACGATTGCATCCACCGAGTTGGACATGCACAATACATCACATCGCTGCTAAAGAAGGAATCGAAGTTCCAGTGGTCAGATGAATGCGAGAAGTCATTCAACCGTCTTAATCAGATGCTCTCCTCATCTCCCGTGATGGCAGCACCAGACTACCGAATGCCGTTCAAGCTGGCTGTGGATGCCAGTGACGTGGGAGCTGGAGCTGTGCTGTTCCAAGAAAGACGAAAATGGACTGGACCATCCTGTAAGTTTCTTCTCTAAAAAGTTTGAAATAAACCAGGCGAACTATTCCATAATATAGAGGGAAGCTTTGGCCATGGTACAAGCTCTGAAGCATTTTCAGATTTACGTGAAATCGGCATTGCATCAAGTGGTTGTCTTTACTGACCATAATCCGCTTACATTCATTCACAGAATGAAAGCCACCAACCAGAGAGTTTTGAGATGGAGTCTTCTTCTGCAGGAATTCCCAATTACCACTGAACATATCAAGGGCACATCCAATGTAATCGCTGATGCCCTGTCCCGAAGTTGAACGTTGTGATAATGTGTTGACGTTCTCGGTTTCTGTTTTTGTTTTTATATATATACTATTGTATACCAGGGACTCAGGGACTCAGAGACTCAGTGTGATTACTAGTAGTCACCTTATTACTATGTGTTATAAATGCCCGGATGCGTCGATTAACGCCCTTTTTGGGGGGGGGGGGGTTAAATTTAGTATATTTCCCTACTCCTAGAATAGAGGAAATATCCTTTTTGAGGTGGGGGTGTGTGACGGAACATGCTTTTATCTTTTTGCCTGTGGCGATGTCCATTGTGGTGTGGGCTAGCTGCCTACCAATACACACCAGAGGCTAGGTGCAGCTTGGTTACGTAATACCTCCGGGAGATCTGTCCTGCGACCGTGGTTCAACATAGCGAACTGCAGACGGTCAGTCTGGACATTTAAGAAAATAAACCGTCTCTGGGAGTTGGGCTCGCGTGTGGAAATAGCACATCATAACGCTAGCCCCCGCGTTGGGCGCGTTTGTTGCCCCCAGGCGTTGTTCACGGTCTCCGGGCCAGTCTGGGGGTTTTGAATAAATAGCTAGGATTTTAGATAGCTCGGGGAAAAAACACTGGAAACGCTGCAGGGGAACGGGCGCTGTCTACTGAACGAACTATATCAGTTCAGTCCGGACTTGGTAAATATATATTTCTGCTCTGTTGTATAACCTTGATGTGATCGATGTGACTTTAATTATTTTAATACTGTATTATACCAATATTCCTTAGACAAGTGTCTCCGGTAATCTTGCAAAGTAAATTGTAGGCTTCACTGTTCTAATATATTTATAACGAGTATTTGGTAAGATAAAGCTTAGCTGGTAATCCTAGAGGACCTAGGTAAATTGTCGGTTATTGTCTTTTTTGTGATATGTACCAGTATTAATTCTGTATTACAAGGTTACCGAATGAGTATTTAAGGGTTAAGTAAAAATTAACCAGTGAGGAATAGAGTTGTAATTCCTTGATTAATTAAGTTCCCCTGGCAACGTTCTCCATTATCACACGGGTGTGTGTTGTATCACGATGAAGTGATTAGAATATTGTGTAAACTAGACACCTAATGATTAACTAATCAAGTGATTAGTTCTGGGTTGTTAATACATCGTTGTTGTTAATTAACTTAACTGCGGCAAGTGTATTTGTCAGCGTTAGTGTTAATACAGATTCTAAAGTGTATTGTGTTTTGTTGTGTTTTCTAGTGAACTAAACGTGCTACATATATATATATATATATATATATATATATATATATATATATATATATATATATATATATATATATATATATTTATATAAGATCTTATCTCTGATTACTCCTAGAGCCGGGCCAATACAGAGAGATCTAATAGATATACAGTTAAGAGAGATATTGGATAATCGTGTTTTATTCAGTTACGGGTATTATAGGATCCCCGTGACAGTGTTACTTGCAAGGTTCATTCATCTAACGATTACCCCATTACAATTGCAAGATAATTAGCTACAGGTGCTAAATAAACAACACGATAAGCCTGAAAGGGTCGACGATATATATAAAAAAATAAACCATCGCTGCTGCTAGTGGATCAAGAAACGTGGGTACGCACTCCCCCCCCCCCCCACACACACACACCCACACACACACCCACACCCCACACCCCGCTTCCTGCGCCAGTGGATAATAGAAAGGTGGCACTTTAAGACAGGTGGCTGCTTAAGTGGCTGTTTAAGCAGCCATTGTTTAAGCAGTCTCACATATAGTAAGTTAACATGTCTGTAATGTTCTTCTAATGAAGTGTTATGCTTGAAGTTTGCTAGCATTAAGCAGGCACGGTGGACAATCTGGTGTATAGTAAGTTAACATGTCTGTAATGTTCTTCTAATGAAGTGTTATCCTTGAAACTTGCTAGCATTACGCAGGCACGGTTGACAATCTGGTGTATAGTAAGTTAACATGTCTGTAATGTTCTTCTAATGAAGTGTTATGCTTGAAACTTGCTAGCATTAAGCAGGCACGGTGGACAATTCAGTGTATAGTAAGTTAACATGTCTGTAATGTTCTTCTAATGAAGTGTTATGCTTAAAGTTTGCTAGCATTAAGCAGGCACGGTGGACAAGCTGGTGTATAGTAAGTTAACATGTCTGTAATGTTCTTCTAATGAAGTGTTATGCTTGAAGCTTGCTAGCATTAAGCAGGAACGGTGGACAATCTGGTGTATGGTAAGTTAACATGTCTGTAATGTTCTTCTAATGTTCTTAGCACCTAGAAATGAAGCAATGGCACAGTACGCCTGAACAGGTATGTAGTCAAACAGGGAATCTAATTTAAAGTATTGACGATTATCGCCGTGAAATAATCGATTATAGAGTTTTCAGAATTCGATGTATGGGGAAAACAACAGTTTGTTTTGTTTAACGACACCACTAGAGCACATTGCTTAATTAATCATCGGTTATTGGATGTAATTCTGACTCGTAGTAAACAGCGGAAACCCGCTACATTTTTCCTAATGCAAGAAGGGATCTTTCGTATGCACTTACCACAGACAGGAAAGCATATACCACGGCCTTTGACCAGCTGTGGTGCACTGGTTGGAACGAGAAAAAAATCAGTTGAACGGATCCACTGAGGTGGTTCGATCTTGCGACGCAAGCACATCTGGCGAACGCTCAGCATCATCATCATTTCCTGTCACGCCTAGTGGCATTTAGGGCAGCGACGAAGTTCCTCCACGCCGGTCTATCCTATCCCTTGCCAAACTCTCGACGGTGCCCAACTGTGTCCTGCCTCCTTCATCTCTATTTCCACGTCCTCTTTCTTTTCGCTTCAGGGGTCCAGCGCACTGCAGTTCTGTTGATAGATGTGTCTTGTTTTTGGAGCACGTGGCCAATCCACTTCCACCGTCTTCTGGCGATGATGGTTCTCATGCTTACCTGATTGGTCTCTTCCAGTATTCGCTCATTGGAGATTTTTCTGGGCCAGAATATCCTTAGGATTCTCTGGAGACTGGTTGTGTCAAAGGAAGATAGCCTAGATATGTCTTTCTGTCATACGCCAGCCACTCTGATCCATAAAGAAGGGTGGTAAGTATGCAGCTCAGGTTGATTTTTAACTTCGTACGTGTGCTATATTGTGCTGATTTCCATACTGCCTTCATGCTCATGAAAACACCTATGGCCTTATTTAATCTGCTCTGAATGTCCATACTTGCACCTCCATCCTGGCTAATGACGCTACCCAAGTATGTGAAGGTGGTCGTACTTGTTAGTTCAGACTGCCCGACCTTCACTGATGATGGACTTGGGATGCTCACAGTCATCACTTTTATTTTATTTTGGCTAATTTTTAGTCCAACTTGTTGGCTTATAGTGTTGAGCCTTGTTGATTTTTCTTGTATATGACAATGAGAATGCAACAAGAGAGCAAGGTCATCTGCAAAATCAAGGTCCTCTAGAGTGGTTTGTCTTCTGTTGTACGTCGTAGTACCCAGTAAATGATAATGTTGAAGAGGATGGCTGACATTACACACCCCTGTCTGACTCCGGTTTTCACACCAAAAAACTTGTCACTTTGGTCAGTGCTGCATGTGAAATTTGAATAGAAGTTTCGAATGATATTAACAATCTCAATCGGAATCCAGTATGCTCTCAATATTCGCCATAGACTTTCTCTGTGTATGCTATCAAATGCCTTTTCAAAGTCAGTAAAGTTGATATATAGCTGTCTTTGCCATTCTGAACACTGAGCTAAATCCCGCCCCGGGGGAAACCTAGGCGGGGTGTGTATAGATAAAACCGTTTACTAAATATAAAATAATAATTATGAAGGAAGGAAGGAAGGAAGGAAGAAATGTTTTATTTATCCTGAGGTTTTTGCAGTTGTTAAGATATTGCCGACTAACAGACTTTTTAACGACTAAATATATATAAAATATTTTAAATGTTTTGCATAAAATGTCAGTGGCTGTATATTAAATGTGTTTCTAATCGTCCTTGTGTGTGTACTATGCCAAACTTCATTTTGTATTTCCATATATTTATTTTTGTCGTACGTACTAACTTATTTTGAGACCAAATCCAGTTTGGTATACTTACAGTTACAAATATTAAGAATAAATGAATGAATGAACGTTTAACGACACCCGAGCACGAAAAATACATCGGCTATTGGGTGTCAAACTATGGTAAATACAAAAACAATGATGATCAACATCAATATAAAAATTCAACAGTTAACAAATATTAAGACGACTAGAAACTAATTCAATATACAGACATAGACAATAGCACGTGAGCGGTCGTTAGATACCGTTTATCTCACAACGAGTTGTTTAAAAACATATCCCACAAGCGAAAATGAGTTAGATACGTTTTTCTTACACACCGGTTGGTGACAACATCATTCGTTATTTTTGATAACACATACTTGTTTTCACATGTACGTGTGTTAACAATTTCAAGACATACGACTGGCTGCTCCTAGGTGATGACCAGTTCACTAATGCCATACATCGAATGAAAAATCAGCACGATCAAAATCGATTACCCTGTAACATATAGTTAACCTGACAATCAGTTGTCTGTGACGCGTAAGTTAGCTACAAAGACTGTAAACAACCTTTAGTTGAAATGATATTAAAATTTGCTTAAAACCTGTATTTTAAGGATATGTAAGAAATAGAATAATGCATTCGTGTCTGTTAGAAGGAAATGTTTCATTTAACGACGCACTCAACACATACTGACTCCCGGTCACTTTGCAAGGTGTAGGGAAATGACCCCAAAGGCGGTTACTATTCTAAGGTAAAAATATGTTCTCTACTGCATAAAAGTCAGTATTCTGTATATAAAAGTGACCGCGGGTCAGTATTCTACGAGGGTCAAAATACAACGTTACATCGGCAGGATTTGCTATTTGGTGGAACCTCTTCCTCTGAATTCAAATTTAAATCAATTTATCTTCATTATTATACTAACCAATATAATCACTAAAACCTACCAAAATAATATTATTAGTGGCGAGGTATAAATTTTCTGATCTATAGTAGCTAGTAAAAAGCTAACAATGTCTTAAGACTAACGTCGAATACTATTTACAAATTGCAAGATTGTGACGTCCTTAGAAGAGTCGAGTCTATACTTTAAAGTGTTTGTTTCTAAGCACGGACTCTGAAATATAAGCGCGAAAATAAACTAATATGAAATGAAATAATCCTGTAGTAAAAACTGACGAACATTTTATTATTAATAGTATTACTTCTCAACCAATCAATGACAAAAACACTTACAATTTGGCTCTTAATTTGTTAAAACCCACTATTCGCACGTTTCCGATGCCTAGCACTCCCTTGTGTCTTGTCAGTATGTATCCCCACCACACACCGTTCTGACTTGAACACGAGAACTTGTGAAATTAAATAACGTGTGCTCAAGTTGGGCTTGCTTCACCTCAACTTGCTCTGATAAGCACTTTAAATGTTTTCCCCAAACCTACCCTACCTCTACCCTACCCTAGCTTACGTTGTTAAAATATCTGTTTTATCAAGCTAACTGCTATCATCATAGTTTGGCATGAGTAATAATGATAATATTATTTGATGATGATGATTATGATGATGACGACAGTGATGATCATGATGACGAGTATGATGATGGTGGTGGTAGTGGTGATAGTAGTGGTGGTGGTGGTGGTGGTGGTGGTAACGATAATGATTATGATGATGGTGGTGGTGATAATAATGATGATGGTGGTTGTGGAGGTGGTGGTGGTGATGATGGTTGTGGTGGTGATGATGATGATGATGATAATGATAATGATTGGTACCTTGCCTATAACACTTGAAATTGATTGCTGAATAAGCAATCCACTTTTGACGTACATTAAATGAATTAGACGAAACGACGATTCTGACTAGACGTGGCTGGCCTACGGGACATCTATCTCAGTGAGTACATGCACGGCTCAGTGAGGAGGCTTTAGGCCACGACTATCACTTGTCTCCCACGAACCTCTCACAATTAACCTCTGTCCTCACAGACCGCCCTGGGCTCTCAGTCATTACACTCTCGCAACTCGGCAATCTCACAGCGCAATGCAACAATATATGCAAGGAAGATGTCTTGTTGCGTAAGAGAGCTTACAAAATCTTTGTGAATTAAGCCCCTGGTCTATAGCTGGATGTGGACCAAGAAAGCGTCCGTGAACCATAATTGAATACAAGCACAAAAATAGACTGATATGAAATGAAATTAATAATCCTGAAATAAAATGTATACATTATTTTTCATTGTAACTTCTGACGTCTGCAAACACATTTTGACTAATGATTTCGAAGTGTCCGTGCGTTACAAATGTAGCAGCTACCTTTAATTTCACATGATGATGGTGATGATGATGATGATGACGACGACGACGATGGCGATAATTATTATAATGTTGATGACAAGTTATTGTTTGATATAGTCGTAACTTGCTTTGATCTAATTTGAACGACAAAACCGTAATACGTAACCAGGGTTGTAGCTCTACACAGTGCAGAGTCGAATGGGTATTTTTCTATATCTAGTGTCTCGTCTATAGGAGGACAGTCACTCCCGAGGAATGAATGAATGTTTAACGACACCCCAGCACGAAAAATACATCGGCTATTGGGTGTCAAACTATGATAATTCAAATAAATAAAGTGATGATCAACATCAATATAAAAATTCAATGTTTAAACAAAAACAGTGTAAAGAACTGTGCCAAAAATACAAATACAAATATCACAGAATTTTACGGACACCGAATTTTACTCTAAACTTCCATTTGTGCTGTATTGGCCATTCTCAAAGAGAATGTTACACCCCTGCACCACGGTGAGGTTACAGCACACGCAGGGGTCACTCCCGAGGAGTTCCTTTACTGGAGATTGTATCCCTCTTGTATAACCACAAACAGGACTGCCACTCCTAGATTAGTTTACTAAATCAAAATTAGCACCGGACAGAGCTCATTAGAATTCGTACTGTCATAACAGTGGTGATATCAGGTGTTGGCGAAAGTGGAGCATATCCTGCCCCACCAGTGTCACCCGTCGTGAATGCTAACACCACAGATGCTATCTGTCACTTCATCTAAAACGATGAAAAAATAATACATGTGCAAGGGTTTCATTAAAGAGGAAAAAAAAGTATACACAGGGTCAAAATATGGAATAGTATGAGCCATCATTTCGGTCAGTGATTCAGCTTATTTAGTAGATATAGCCTCCGAATGTCTGCTATAAACGTTTTGAATTTTGAATGCCCTCAGGAATCCCTGGACATCATAACTGATTTAATATCTTCAGATGTTTGTTTTATTTCTAACTGTTATGGGTAAATCAATGGAAGGTCATCTATAACGCTGCAATTACTGAATGATATAAGATCATCAATACAGCGCGAAGTAAAGTTAAACGTTTTAGCCGCATTCCTTTGTTTTGATTTAACCAAATTAAAAAATATAAAACAAATGTTTTCTTTAACGACACACTCAACACATTTTATTTACGGTTATATGGCATCAGACATATGGTTGAGGACCACACATATATTGAGAGAGGAAACCCGCTGTTATGGACTACACTTTTCCATTAGCAGCAAGGGATCTTGTATATGCACCATGCCACAGACAGGATAGTACGTACAACGACCTGTGCTACACCAGTTGTGGAGCACTGGCTGAAACGAGAAATAGCCCAATGAGTCCATCGACGGGAATCGATCCTAGATCGACCAGGCATCAAACGAACAGATTAGTAAAAAAAAATCCGATTCATATGCATAACACAGAAGGACCTTCCTCCTCAGAGAAAATATATTATATTAATAACAGAAATGTCGTACAATATTTTAAATTCCAAAACAGTTTAATTTCTATACAAAGTTTTAAAATATACTTACCTTGACATTTGTATTGTATTATACATTTCCCCACAGCTTTTTACACTGTGGTGTTACACAATTATATACATTTTATTTTTAATGGAAAGAATATTTCTTTATTCTTACCTTTCTTTGACACCCAATAGCCAATGTGTCTATTTTATGCCGTAATAACGCTAAACATTCATTCATTCATTCATTCTGTCTTTCATTGGGGTATTTTTTAAATTTAATTTGATTTTAGCTTAGGGGCATGGTGAACATTATTGGAAATGATATCAACTTTTAATTATTAATTACATTTTGTTGATGGTTTGTGTGAGACGCATTTGGTCTGATCACTTGTGTCAAGTGTTATTTTTCTTCTTTACGCTGATTCCTCTCGATCCAGTTTAATTAAATGACGTTTCTTTGCGTTTATCTTCGAGTCCCTCAAGCGGTAATCGTCGACATTGATGCCAGTTCACGGCTTCGTAATCTATCTATAATATATTATACAGGGCCGTAGGAATGATACGTGAAGTGGTGGGGGAATTTTACACCTTTAAAAAATGTAAATGTAAAAGGTAAATGTCTTGGGCCTCACGTGGTGTGGGTGGGGATATTATATAACCATCTGGGCTCCGTTCCACGAAGCGATATTAGCGCTAAGATTACCTTAAGTGCAGAACTATTTTATACGCGTGAGGTGATCTCAGCTGTAAGAACCCTTAGTGGAACGGGTTAAGATCTCCACAAAACAACTAACAGTGAATATAACCAAATCAATTTGTTTTCTCTCTCTCTTCTCTGACTCTGTTTGTCTGTCTGTCTCTGTCTGTCCCCCCACCTCTCTCTCTCTCTCTCTCTCTCTCTCTCTCTCTCTCTCTCTCTCTCTCTCTCTCTCTCTCTCTCTCTCTCTCTCTCTCTCTCTTTCTTTCTTTCTCTCGCTCGCTCTCTCTTTCGCTCGCTCAGTCGGTAGAGCGTTCTCCTGAGGTATATGGATCGTAGATGCAACCCTATCAGTCACAACCAGTACCCCACGACTGGTATTTCAAAGGTCATGGTATATGATGTTTTGTCTGTGGGATAGTGAATATAAAACATCCCTTGTTTCTAAAGGGGAAAATGTGACTGGTTTCCTTTGAGGACTATGTGTTAAAATTATCAAATATTTGACATCCAATAGGCGACGATTAATTAATCAATGTGCTTTAGTAGTGTCGATAAACAAAACAAAAGTTAAACTCTGTGTGTGTGTATGTGTGTGTCTCTCTCTCTCTCTCTCTCTCTCTCTCTCTCTCTCTCTCTCTCTCTCTCTCTCTCTCGCCCCCCTATCTCGCCCCCTCTCTCGCTGTATCTCCTTCCTCTCTCTATCTCTCTTACACACACACACACACACACACACACACACACACACACACACACTACAGACAAAATATCACAAATGTAATACCATGACCCTCAAGGCATTAGTCGTGTAATGCAGGTATAGCTGAAACGTGAAAATCCCAATTGATCAACTGAATGAATGAATTAATGTTTAACGACACCCTAGGTGCCACAAATGAGTCTAGTGGAAGGATCGATCCTACGTCAAATCTCATCTCAGACGGACGCTCTACCACTGAGCTAATTCTGTTACACGAAAGTAAACTGCTGGCATTTGCGTGATAGCCGTTCATAAAATATTTTTTATACGAATTTACTCTTATTAACTTTCTTCTTTTTCCCCAGCTACATTGAAAACACTTATTAGTACGGGTTTTGCAGAAGTGGTGTGTGGGTTAAAAGGTGGAAGTCACGCATCCAACAAAATTGTTTACGTTCAATACTCATATAACAGTAAACGTGGGAGTTCATCAGTTGTAAACCTGACGTGTGAGAAGTACTATAAATTCTCTATCAGTATTAACCCCGTTTTACAAAATAAAATTAATCTGAATCGGTGCCCCGTGTTTCAAATCTGTAATCTGTAACTGTTTAGGAAAAGGTTTTGTTTAACGACACCACTAGACCACATTGATTTATTAATCATATAAACACTTGGTATTTTTGATATCTAGTCTTAGGGAGGAAACCTAGCATATCAGCACTCATTGATAAAAGTACTTTTATCAACTCGTGCTCATACATTATGATATCACAAGACACCCGGGGAGTATCCCCTATGTATGTTTCCATTAGTAGCGAGGGATCTTTTATATGCAACCATCCCATAGACAGGATAGCACGTACCACGGCCTTTGATATACCAGGCGTGATGCACTGGCTAGAACATACTGTTTAGGAATGTAGTTCCAGTGAAAAGAGTGCCATATTTATGTATTTTATTTTGTTGTAATGGGAACTTATTTGACTGTTAGGTTATTCAATTTTAAAAAGAGGTGTAACTCCTATAATTATTGTGCGAAAACACAGTTGATTAGCTGTGTGTATATGCGGGTTGGAGATTCCGAGGAATCCCTTCGGGAACGTTTGTGGCCTTTAATCATACGTCATTGCCCTAAAATGGATTTTCTGGCATTCCACCTGATAATCCGCTGGACCACCGAGCCCACTAAACACTGGTTGTTGATTATTACATTATTACAGAGTTTTGTGCCTTAACATACGAGGGTAGGCTGAAAGGTTCATAGGCTAACCATGATGCCCTTGTGGAATGTGACCACATTTGGTTTATTTTTCAACATAGTCCCCTTGCGGTCCACACACTTCTTCCGGTGTATATATGTCTGTTTACCATTTGGAGAAACACAGACTTATACCGCACTTCGTGTACACATTTAGTATTAAAGATATTAAGATTCTTTTCTATGCTAAATAAAAAAGAATATGAAATAGTGTTTTAACAAAATTACGTTGTCATCGTATCCCTATTGAACTATTCTGAAATGGCAGGAATCTTTCACTTAACACGTCAAAGGAATACTTATTTACGCAGTTCTGCTCTGTAAATTGCTCGATGATTCATGTTAGCTAGCTCATTTTGTATGTGAATGTATAAATGTTCGTCTTCAGTCAATAAAGCTGGGGCTTATGGTTTTCAAAATTCAGATTAAATCAACATGGGTTTTTTCCCCATCGCACGTTCTCTGGAATGTTGATGGTATTGTGGTTCTGTAAGTACAGTTTAGAAATATATCGTATTGAATTGTCAGGTGTAATAATTCAGAACATTCCATCCAACCAGAGCTGAGTTCATCCAGACTGAGCAGAACACCGTTCGCTAGACTGGTTTATGCGCTTCACGTTAAACAAAATGATTACATCGGGGACCAGTCAAATAGTTCGCGAATGTTAGCATCGCTCGCTGTCGCTGAACACGGGACATGAATCTAAGCATTTGAAAAGTCTACGGCACCTCCCTGTCTTAGACAGAACTCTCTTGTGAAATCAGAGGTTGTGTCCAAAACAGGCGTGTTTGAACAGTTTTCTGATGAAAGCACGCTAAAAATGTCCCATAACCAAATGACACCACACCACAACTTGTCGTGTCGTTACTTGTTGTAGCAGCTTAATACAGTCCTATTTAGAAAATTGTTCCTCGTTAAAGGCACAAACCCTAGTTTTAATCCGTAAAAATGTACTCTAAGTTTAGTTAATTTACAAACCTGTAACTCATTTGAATAAAGTTACAATAGAGTGAAAGAAGAGTCTGTGGCGTTAAAACAGGAAATATCCTTAAAATAGACTAGAACTCGAATTAATAAACAGCTACTTCTCAGATGCCCGTGCGTTTTTTAAAATTTGAAAAATACTATTTTTGGTACTACAAACACCAGGATGACCAGAAACTCTTCGGTTCTACGGAAATGGATAATCTAAAGAATAACATACAAGAAATGTTTGATTTCAGTGATCATAAACGGCTCTAATAGTGAAAAATATGCTGTAATGTTTACAAACTAGGGTCTGTCGCTTTAATATATATATATATATATATATAAATATATATATTGCACTTTTGTCCTACGCTATTACTCCGAGTTTCACGCCCTTCGACGATCTTCAGATAGCTGATACTGGTGAAAAGATTGCAGGGTTTTTATTTAGGGTTGCATGAAAAACATCGGCACATTAATCAAAAACCACAACTCTAAAATTATTAAAGATCCAGTCAGCGTAACAACAAAAGAAAATTGCAACTGCAGAAATAAAGAAAACTGCCCACTCAACGGACAATGCCAAGCAAGTTCGATAGTATACAAAGCAAGCGTAACAACTGGCGCAACGTCAAAAACATACATCGGTCTATCTGGCGGTAATTTCAAACAACGATACAACAATCACACGAAATCGTTCAAACACGAAAAATACTCGAAAGAAACCGAGCTATCTAAACATGTCTGGGAACTAAAAAAACAGCGAACAAATTATGAAATAAGCTGGCAAATTATCAAACAGTCGAACACGTACAAACGAAACTCCGGCCAATGTAACCTGTGCATTGAGGAAAAGCTCGCCATCCTACAAACAAAAGACAAAAAACAATCTCAACAAAAGGACTGAGCTCATCTCAAAATGCCGTCACACCAGTAAGCTCAAACCACGCAACCGCACTACATAAAAATAAAAACCCTGCAATCTTTTCACCAGTATCAGCTATCTGAAGATCGTCGAAGGGCGTGAAACTCGGAGTAATAGCGTAGGACAAAAGTGCAATATATATATTTATTGCATGCTCTACTCTCTCTTAAAGTATTGAGCACCTTTCAAGCCTTTAATGATAACCACCAGTATTCTATATATATATATATATATATATATATATATATATATATATATATATATATATATATTATTTATATAAAAAGACTGAAATGTCTTTTTGTCACGGGGATCCTATAATACCCGTAACTGAATAAAACACGATTATCCAAATATCTCTCCTAACTGTATATCTATTAGATCTCTCTGTAACGGGCAGTTATACCCGCGTGGCTCGGTTCTAGGTATATCAGAGATAAGATCTATATATAAAGTATATATAATGTAGCCCGTTAGTTCACTTGAAAACACAACAAAAACACAATACACTTTGGAATCTGTATTAATACAACGCTGACAAATGTACTGCCGCAGTAGTTAATTAACAACAACAAATAATAACAACCCAGAACTGATCACTTAATTAGTTAATCTCTAGGTGTCTAGTTTACACAATATTCTAATCACTTCACCGTGACACAACACCCACACGTGTGATAATTGAGAAACGCTTCCAGGGGAACTTAATTAATAAAGGAATTACAACTCTATTCCTAACTGGTTAATTTTTAATTAACTCTTAACTACTCATTCAGTAACCTTGTAATACAGACTTAATACTGGTACCTATCACAATAAAGACAATAACCTACAGTTTACCTAGGTCCTCTAGGATGACTGGTTAAGCTTTAATAATTTTAGACAGTGAAGCCTACAATTTACTTCGTCAGTTTACCGGAAACACTGTCTAAATAATATTGGTATAATACAGTATTAAAATATTTAAAGTCACATCAATCACATCAAGGTTATACAACAGAGCAGAAAATATATAATTACCAAGTCCAGTCGGACTAACGTTCCCCGGAGCCGTCCAATATATTTCTCCCTGATATCTCTAAAACCCTAGCTATTTATTATAAAAACCGAATATCGCCTGGGGGCACATCGCGGTACTGAATCTTATCATGTGAATTTCAACCACTCCCAGAGTCGATATATTTTCTTAGATGACCAGACATACTGTCGCCAGTTCGCTAGAATCCCCCGGTCATAAACCGTTCTACCGGAGTTATTACGTAACTACTGGCCACATGGCCTCCGCACCTGATCTGGGTGTGTATTAGAGGGTACGGTCGCGCGGAGGTATTACGTAACAAAGCCCACCTGGTCTTAAGTGCATATTGGGACTGCACACGGAACTCTAAAACAATTAATATCGCCACAGGCGAAAAGAATTTAAGAGCATGTTCCGTCACACTTTTCAAATATTTATTTGATGATTACAAGTAGGATGACCTCTGTAGAATTTAATTACCTCATTGGTTTGAAGTTACTTGCTATTTTTAGTACTAACCGATAACAACTGTGCAGGTGGTACACTGCCATATATATATCAGAAAAATTAGGCGGTGTTCTGGCACAGGAGTGGATAACTGAACATGTTCGGGCTCAATCTGTGTTGATGTTTTACAAGGTAGTTATCAAGGAGAGTACTCCCAGAAAATAACAGTCACGCAGGCTTCTCGTTGTATTTTTCACAGAATATATTCTAACATAGAAACTGTTACTATAGTGAAATGCATGCAACAATAAGTGGTGGTGTGTAACCTTATGTAATTGTGTATTGGACAAATGTGTAAGTAATTATACACTCAGATATAAATTACACATGGTTAGATACAAAAATGCCATATACATATAATGTAGGAGAAGCAAGCGCCTGTACATTTCAGATCCATCGCATTAACTCTGGTTTCGTGCTAAATAATACAACGGGTTTTAGTTTACTATTTGATATGGAGGCATGGGTGGCTAAGTATACATGTTATATTGTCTATTTTCAAATTAATATTGCTAATAGAACGGGTTCTAGTGCCAGATTGCTAACAGAATGAGTTCTCGTTGGCACTGACGTATATTCAGCCAACATCTATAGACACATGTTCTCATGAACATAATGATTATATATAATGGGGCGATCACACTGGCCCGAATGAGCTTCCGTTTGTTTTCCGTATACGAAAGTGGTGTGATTTTTTAAACTGGCCGAATGTCCCTCCGAATGTGTTTTCCCCAATGTATCACCGAATGCTTTCCGTTTGTTTTCCGAATGTTTTCAGTATGGTTTCAGAATGCTTTCAGAATAGACCGAATACTTCACGCATGTTGACTTCGAAAGGTTTCCTTTCCGAACGCTTTCCGTATGCTTTCTGAATGCTTTCAGAACACGGCGAATCGACCTAGAATGGACCGAACTCTTTCCGCATGCTTTCCGCACGCTTTCCGAACGGATACTGTAAACGATCGGAAAGCATTCGTCATGTTCTAGGTCCATTCGGGGTGTTCGGAAAGCATACGGAACCCAGCACCTCCAAATTTTCATTCCGAATGCACCAAGAACTAGACGCATGCTTCCCGAACGTTTTCCGTACATGCCGTATGCTCCTAGAATGCTTTCCGAATACTTCCCGAATACACATGGACGCCACATTCGGATGGTCGATGAAAATTATTTTGAACATGCACAACAAATTTTTGGAGCTACCGAATGCCGTTCCGTATGCATCTGTACGGAGCCGAACAGCCAGTATGCTCCTAGAACACACCGAATGCTTCCCGAATATGATCCGTTCGCTCCCCGAACACCCAAATTCCTATTCGGAAAACAAACGGAATGGCATTCGGGCCAGTGTGATCGGGCCATTATATTATACGCACATGGTTAATGATCAAGTGGACTGTTCACGTAATATGTTTTGTACCGATTACACTCTGTGGGTTTTTTTTATCACAGCTTATGTAACCTTGCTCCCAGTAGGAAAATAAAAGCAGCTTTACACGGGAATATCTGGCAGAGAGTGATAAATTTAATCACCACATTCTTTTATATATATTTTTATTCCTCTTATCTTTAAAATGTAGATGTAAACTCCTCCTACGCGAGCTGCTACTTGTAAGAAGCTACTAATTTTAGTTTGCAGTTTCTGTTACAAGCACAAGCGCGGATTCAGGGGGTCCTTGGAGTGTTCCCCCACCCCCACCCCCACCCCCCACCCCAGTGTATCCAATGTCTGACATGTAATATCTTCGTCGGCTTGGTGTTTAGGGTGTATACTACCAAATCAAATCCCATAGACGACAATAGTAACATATGTGGCTAAAACTCCTACCTGCAACGTATCAACCGACATAAACGCCACGGATATAAATACTACCACCCCTTACACTTAAAGTGAATCAGAAAACAATGGGGGTCAAGCTGCTCGTTTTTGAGATAACGGGTAGCGTCTATGACTACCCTAGTTTCGTACAAAATTCGAGTACTTGTTTTTACAAGTACCCCATACATGTTTCAAGCACAAGGCTACTTGACACATTGGTACTAGATGAAATAAAATTGCACTTTTTTTTTACCCAGATGAAACTCACATTTATAACCAATCACAGGACTTGTGGTGTTCACTTCTCTATCAAAAGTTCGGTGCACCTCGCACTTTGACCCAGCCGGAAGTTATTTGGTTTAGTACTACCTATAGGGGCAGTATTGCCACATATAATGCACGCTAGTGTACGTTTAATATTGTAAGTGTTCAACACACTGGTATGGGAGTATTTGTTTAACGAGTTTTCATCACAAGGTAGACTACGGTTATTTGATGTCTAACAAATGGTTATTTCAACGCTTGACGGGAGGGAGGGACAGAGAGAGAGAGAGAGAGAGAGAGAGAGAGAGAGAGAGAGAGAGAGAGAGAGAGAGAGAGAGAGAGAGAGAGAGAGAGAGAGAGAGAGAGAGAGAGAGAGAGAGAGAGAGAGAGAGAGAGAGAGAGAGAGAGAGAGAGAGAGAGTTTTCGTCGTGCAAGCTACTCCTTCCATCAAACATCAAGCATCAGAAAGGGATATTTTATGCGCACCTTCCCATAGGCAGGATAACACATACCACGATGTACTAGTCATGGGACACTAGTTGGGACGGGAGAAAATCCCAAATCAGTCAACGGCGATCGAGCCATCGCACCCCAGGCGAGAGCTCTACGATTCGGATGGAAATTGAATCTTTGCCCTTGTATTCCTTTTAAGTCATTCACATTAGGAGGAGCTGCATTAATACCATGCAGAACAAATTCCTTCATTAACCCATTTTGAATTTGTGAAGTTTAAATAGTTTTGGTGTCGGACTTTGATAAAAAAATAAAAAATGCCAACTTAACAGAATCAATGCAACATTATATCAAAAGTATATGAGGGAACTATGATTAACTGATGTTTTTCATAACCAAGAAATCTAGATTAGCTAATGTACTTCTCTGATTAACTGATCATTAACCCTTTGTATTCTATATGCACTTTAGTTGTGGTGTCGGATAGAAATTATATTTTGGTGTCGGATGGAAATAAAATGTCATACATTTCATCAGTATAATGTTAATGGACACGTTATACCACACCTAGATATATATTTTAAAGTGTTTTCTTCATCATTATACTTCATTAAGCAATGACAGTCATAATTCTTAAAGTGGCGTTCCTGACGTTATAAACATTTGAACATGTCCCCTGCTAACAATGCGTTTATTGGGTAAAACTGGATATAATTATATTTCCTTGCTTAGAATATTAATGTTTGTACATCATGTATTTCTGGTATTCCTGATGTTTATAGTAGCTTAAACAGAAAGGTGTTTTTCACATGTATATAAAATTACTGAAGGCAAAATCCACTTTTGAAATATGCCCATCTCTAGGATGACTTGAAATCTTTACGATGAACTGACATCTCTAGAATGACTCGACATTTTGATGATGAACTGACATATCTAAGATGACTCGACATCTTTATGATGAAATGACAGCTCTAATATGACTTGACATTTTTATGACGAACTGACATCTCTAGAATAACCTGACATCATTATGGTGAACTGACAACTCTAGGATGAACTGACACCTTTATGGTGAACTGACATATCTAGGATAACTTGATATCTTTTAATGAACTGACATACCTATAATGACCTGACATCTTTATGATCTCCTGACATATATATATATATATATATGATGAACTAACATCTCTAGGGTGACCTGACATCTCTATGATCAACTAACATCTCTATGATGAACTGATAACTCTATGATGACCTGACAACTCTAGGATGACCTGACAACTCTAGGATGAACTGACAACTCTAGAATGACCTGACAACTCTATGATAAACTGACAACTCTAGGATGATCTTACATCTCTATGATGATCTGACATCTCTAGGATAAACAACTGACATCTCTAGGATAAACTGACAACTCTAGGATGAACTGACAACTCTAAGATGATCTGACATCTCTATGATGATCTGACATCTCTAGGATGACCTGACAACTCTAGGATAAACTGAAAACTCTAGGATGATCTCTAAGATAAATTAACAACTATATCATAACCTGACATCTTAATGATGAACTGACATATCTGGGATAACCTGACATATCTAGGATGACCTGACCTCTTAGCTGTCTGTTATCAACAAAGGAATGTGTGCTTTGTTTCATTCTCCAAACTGTTCGATACGTACCGACGACAGCTACCTGGTGTGAGGAAAATTATTAACATGCGACTTCCATTAGTTACCTGTTTACTGCATAGCCACAAGGGAGCCATCTTTGATGTTTATTATTTGTGTTTTCTTAACTAGTGAAACATATCGGTATGAACAATATTTACGGTAGGGAGTTTTCGCTATCACACCGTTACACTTACGGTTAGTGACAGGTTACCACTTTAAGTGTAGTTGTGTAACGTCACAGCAATTGACTTCCCGCTCTTTGCGATTAAAAAGCCTGCTACACGTAATAAATTTCGTGGCTAATATATAACTAAAAATAACACATCTTGGAATGCCGCCATATTTCAGTCACTAAATGTGCCGAACTACGAAACTTGCGAAACGATTAGTAATTACCGAATCATATTTTGAGGTCGAATATACGAAGCCTGTTTTTCTCAAACGCAGGTGTCTAAGCACTGTAACTGTATGTCATTACATCAGTGTAAGACATAAAAAGACTTTGTACATTCTGTCCATAATGATCAGCTGTCGGTATCCGTAACAGTTAAAAAATAAAAAACGTCTGAAAGCATTTGAGAAAGTTAAATGGTTAACATGCGGATATTATATGATGGGAAGGAACATATGTTCCCATAACCCACCCCACCATTCTAAAAACATAATGGTAGTTTGAAAATATCACCGAAACTCAGCAGGTACTCAAAAGAAAATTAACGAGAAATAAATACGTAAATTTAGAAGTTTTATCTCAAATCAGGTTAAAGCTATGAGATAATTTCAGAGACTTAGAAGGTTTGCAGGCCTAGGCGGCGTGTAGTCATGTGGCGACTAAGATATCTTGAGACTTGGATTTTATTTGTTTGCAACAACAGGACGTGCTGTAATGGGCGGTTTTAATAACCGTTTACATATTTAAACATTCCTACTTCACAATTTTACCAATTTCAACACTACGTCGATTGTAAATTATTGGAAAAATAATGTTACCTCTTTCTGCGTATTTAACACATTCCACATTGATTCCAAATGGCTTTTTGATCTGTAATGTACGAGTCCAGAAGGCCTTTGAGTTCAAGTCTCAAGAGGTCAGGTAGACTGAAATGATTGACGACCGGGGTGTCGACTTCATGCCGAATAGTATACTTGTGACAAACTGCTCTAATTCTCAGTTGATTTTGCGTTTGTCCTACATAGGGTCTTTTGTACAAAAATTACTGGTATGTATTGATGTATGAATATATATATTGTATGTGTATGTGTGTATGCGTGTGTGTGTATGTGTATGTGTGCGTGTGCGTGTGTAGAGAGAAGTAAATCAATATAATTTAAACAGTAATATATATTTTATTTTTTTTTAATTCGGAATGGTCCCCTGCGCGTGCTGTAACCTCACCGTGGTGCAGGGGTGTAACATTCTCTTTGAGAATGGCCAACACAGCACAAATTGAAATTTTGAGTAAAAGTCCGTATCTATCTGTGATATTTGTATTTTTGCACAGTTCTTTACACTGTTTTTATTTAAATCTTGAATTTTTATATTGATGTTGATCATCACCTTATTTATTTGCATTACCATAGTTTGACACCCAATAGCCGATGTATTTTTCGTGCTGGGGTGTCGTTAAACATTCATCCATTTATTATTCGGAATGGACGTTTTATCACATAAACAGATATGTTTAAAAACATATTTTTTGGTTTAAATTTAATTTTATTTAGTATCTCGGCCATTTTATGTCCTTGAAAAGTTATTACTGTAAAAAAAACACCTGAATGCATCGATTTTCTTTCGCTAGCCATCTTGGGAAATATTTATAAATTGAATTCTTGCCCCGGACAATTAAGTGGCAAATGATATTAGTGAACGGCGTGAACTACCGGTTGTGTTAGAATTATCTGTAGTGATGTGCATCTCACTAACTTATTTGCTTCAATTTCAGTTACGAGAAAAATAATTGAACTGTTCCATTCGTTTTACGTTTAGCAAAACTGGTGCGATGTCCTTTTCGGTTTTTTATGGCTTTGTGTCCGTTTTCATAAATACTGAAAGATTTTAGATCTTGACATTGCTGATGATAAAAATCCGTATGATGAATGAAAATGTCGAAAATAATGACCCGAACCCTTGTTACCTCATAGGAGCTAGCACGCATATCGGATTATCATGAGTGGATCTATGACAGTTTCATTTTTTTTGTCTCTCTCTTTTTATTCTTTTTATTTTTTTACAATTGCAAAATTTGTTCATAACTTACGAGTGCTTTGTTTTTTGAGAATTGAATGACATTATACAGTTACACTGACAATACTAATTCGAATTTATTCAGTGGCGTTGAATCAGGAGAAACATGGGAGTGAGTTAGTCAGCCTCACCAATCTTTACTAAACAGCGCCAGTCATTTTGAAAAAAAAGTTTATATTTTGTTTAACGACAGCACTAGAGCACAATGATGTTTTAATCATCGGATATTGGAAGTCAAACATTTGGTAACTTTGACTCATGGTCTTCACAGTAAGCCCGTCATTTTTTCATCAGTAGCAACGGGTATTTTATGTGCACTTTCTCACTGATAGGACAGTACATACCACGGCCTTTGATATACCAGAAATGGGACACTGGTTTGAACAGGAAAAATTTAATCAGAGAATAGGTCCACTGAGGTAGTCGATCCGAGTCTAGAATCAGAATGAAAGGAAAAAAATGTTTTGTTTATAGTCATAGAGAGGTTTCCGTTTTATATGCGCCATGGCCTTTAATATATCAGTCGTGGTGCACTGGCTGGAATGAGAAATAGCCCAACGGGCCCATCGACGGGGACCGATAGAATCACAATGAAGACATATCTTAGTTGTATAGTCGGTAACAGGGCCCGCGGAGTGTATTTGAAAATGTTGGGTGGGGATGGGTAGGGGTGTCCATTGTTAGTGTGATGGCCTGAGATATGGAACTTTGGGGCCCAAATGGCTCGAACATGTCAGGGAGTTCGGAGGCATGGTTCCCCGAAAACTCTTCACAAATGTACGTGTTCAAATACAACATTTATAGCTTTCTGAACATAATAACATTGAAAAGTTAGGGCCCCGCGGCCCCCTCTGCTCCACAGCCCCTGGGTAACATCGGAGAAGTATATCAATCAGAATGTTCTATCGGTAACAACAGATTTAATCTGCTTTTGCCATTTTCTGAATTGCCGAGTTATTTTGGTACATTCTGAGATACAAGACGGCACCAAGCTGTTTGAAAACGGCGAAGAAATCTTGAGTTATCTAGTGCCGTAACTTCTTGGTGTCCTCGGGGTTTTTTTCCCTGGTGTATGTGTTTTTTGTTGTTGTTGTTGTTGTTGTTTTCCTGGTGGGTTGGTGTGGGGTTGTTGTTAGGGTTTTTTTTTTTTTGGGGGGGGGGGTTGTATTTTTTGTGTTTATTTGGGTGTTTGGGGTTTTTTGGTGGTTTTTTGGCATGTTGTTGAGTTGGGGGGGGGGGGTACTAAAGGGGAGGAGGATGAAATGTTCGATGGGGAGTCTGCAGAGTTCGCTTTTCGTTAAATTCCAAACGAAATCCAGAAAACAAGATACAATATATATGATTACATTTCTGTGAATTAATATAATCTAAAACATACCGTTAAAAGATGTAGTTTTGTAGTTGTAGTGGTTATTATTATCCATCGTTAAACCATTGAGAAGAAAGTTTACACAACACTTATTGTAATAGATACAGATTATAAACTAAGTCAGTGTCTCAGTAATTTGCATTCCCAGTCTGGAGCTCCACGCGGTAAGACGTGTTTGTTTCGCTTGTGCACACTGCACGTGCTTTCGTGTGCTCGACTTGGGGGTCCTTCATTTCGTTGTTTTTGTCAGCGAAATGAAGTTTTCTACTGGGATGTATGCGGCCATTGGAACTGATTGAACGCTGGAACGCTTCTCGTTTCGACAGCCTGCACCACCAGGTTGGATTCTTTTTTAGCGAGATCCCTTGCCTCCACGTCATTTCTCCGTCTGACTGTCGACTTGTTTTTTTTCGTGACTCGTATGACGGCCATTCTGCAGAACGCCACGGTTGTTCGCGTTTAGTCTCTACATGTCCGAGCCTGTCCTAGCAGCACTGGAAGATTGACCGCCCCATTTTAAGAAGAAATAGGAAGCGGGGTCGGCCCCTACTACTCTTTTTCTAGACTTTACCTTGCTTTATAGTGATACCATCTCGTATCCTCCGGAGTCGGGCCCGTCCGCACCACTATACCAAAGCATGACGACTGGACTATACCCTAGTCTGATACTCTCTCTCGTTCAGACGGATTCGGCTTCTCAAGATCTGTATTTCAGCACAGCACTACACCTTCAACGTCTATCGACTGTCAATCTAGGGGTTTTCTTGACGGGATGCAACCCATCTTGTCCCTTTAAGCTGTGCACCCAAACGGCCTTAACGAGGCCACTCTCGTGGACATATCGATCGGACTTTAATCTTTTAGATCTGCGTTCAAAAGTTTATGTCGAAATTACTTCTTTTTTTAAATAATATTATTAAATAGTCCGATCCTCTTTTCTTTCTCTTATTTAATTTTGGACTGTCCTTCTAAAATGCTCCAAATTATATAAATATTCGGCCGAGCAGTCAATTCTTTTTATTTTTGGCTTGTAACCTTTTTATTTATTTTATTTATTCTATTAACTTTTTTACTAATTGCTATTTTCAAAATTCTGCCCGTTTTCAACCCCCCTCCATCCCGAGTCAGGCCACCGATCTTATCGGAGGTCGGACTCGGGATGGGCGTGTTCGAAACCCTAGTTATCATCATCATCATCAGTAATTTGATTGAAGTAAACGCATAAATGTAGACAAATGTGAAGAACCGATAAAACGTACAGTTATTGCAGTTATAATACATACATGGCCTATACGGTACAGAAGACTGCGAGAGTAAATACAATCCCCACTAACAGTTCGAACGATTAAATAAACCAATTAGCTGAATAATTACGTGTGGTATTTGCGAACTGTCAGCAAGTACAACAAGGAACTGTGGCTTGACCTAGATTCATATTGTTTTGGCATCACATTAACCACCTGCAAACAGCACGAGAAATGATACCATGGTTTGTTAGAAAGGTAATCGATTAAAGGGACATCCCTGAGTTTGCTGCATTGTAAGATGTTTCCGAAAAATAAAATATTTCTACGACTAAACTTGCATATTAAATATATTTTCTTGTTTAGAATATCAGTGTTTGTATATTCAATGTGTTTCTGGTCATCTTAATTGGAGACCCAACTGTATTGACAAATTACAAATATACAAGAGTAATAATGGGTGAACATGATAAACCTTAATGTACTATAGTGTAAAGAAAACAAACCTTTTATCATGAACCTTTTCAGTAACCATTTAAGTCTTTCTTTTTAAATGAAATGGCCAGTACAACAATGTAACAACAATATACAAAGTATATACTTTACTTCAACCTTCTCACTCTTTTTAAAACAAATGTCAAAAATGTTGATTTAAAAAAAAATCTGGCAATGCATTACATTTTGGTGGAATGCAATCATCAAAAATATTTAGGAGCGAGACATAGACCATTGGTAAAGCGCTCGCTTGATGCGCAGTTGGTGTGGGATCGATCCCTGTCAGTGGGCCCATTGGGCTATTTCTCGCTCCAGCCAGTGCACCACAACTGATATATCAAAGGCCGTGGTATGTGCTATTCTGCTAATCGAAAAGAGTAGCCCATGAAGTGGCCACAGCGGGTTTCCTCTCTCAATATCTGTGTGGTCCTTAACCATATGTCTGACGCCATATAACCGTAATTAAAATGTGTTGAGTGCGTCGTTAAATAAAAAAAATAGAAAATAAAAATTCATCCGAAATAAACGAAAAAATATATATTTGGTAGAAGAAATGTAATTGTTTCAATTAAATTTTGAACTGGTTTTGAAACTTGAGTTGTTGAATTTTATTGTAAATTGTTATATTGTTACTGTGATATTTCTATTTTTTTTCACAGCTCTTTGCACTGTTTTAATATAATTGGTGAATTTTTTCTATTGATTTTGATCAAAACTACTATGTTTTGTTTTAGTACCTGTATGATGCTGCCACAAAACCGATCTCAGGACCAGTAGATTTCCGTCACAGCTATGTAGACATGCCAAATGTCAAAGTCTCTTCACTCAACTCGACTGGAAATGTATGTATACTATGTAGGCCTATTACGTCAAATAGAAAATGTTAGTTTTTTCCAGTCCCTTCAAGGGATTAAATGTGATTCAAGTGGCGGGACGAAGCCCAGTGGTAAAGTGCATGCCTGATGCGCGGTCGGTTTAGTATTGATCCGCATCTGTGGGCCCTTTCTCATTCCAGCCAGTGCATCAGTACTGGTATATCAAAGGCCATGGTATGTGCTATCCTATCTGTGGGATGGTACATGTAAAAGATCCCTTGCTACTAATGAAAAAATGTAGCAGGTTTCCTCTCTATGACTGTGTCAAAATGACCATAGGTTTGACATCCAATAGCAGATGATTAATAAATTAATGTGCTCTAGTGGTGTCATTAAACAAAACAAACTTCTTTAAAATTCACTTTTCTTTAAGTGCCAATTACGTTGTATATTTGACCCACATACTAGTATTTTACCACATCTCGCCTTAATATTAAGTTTAAAAGTAAACAATTTAATTGTAATTTGCTTTTGTTTACAAAACGCTCTAACAGATGGCATTTACATAACATCAATCCATCATCAACAACAAAAACAACAACAAAAAAAAAGATGATGGATGTCTGACATCAAGGATTGTCAAAATAAAACTCAAACAAAAATTCTATTTGCCACATGCATCTGGCAATGTGAATTTTGAACCCCTGCTCTTCATGAATTATAGGCTCTAGACAAAACTGTAATAGTCTTGAGATCAATCCCTGTTGATGGGAACATTGGGCTATTTCTCGCTTCAGCCAGTGCACCATGACTTGTATATCAAAGGCCATGGTTTGTGCTTTTTGTCTGTGGGATGGTGCATATAAAAGATCCCTTGCTACTAATGGAAAAATGTAGCTGGTTTCCTCTTTAAGACTCAAAATTACCAAATGTTTGACATCCAATAGCTGATGTTTAATAAATCAATGTGCTTTAGAGATGTCTGTTGTTTCTTTCATTGTTTCTCATTTCATTTGTAAATGCTTTATTTCCTGATCTGTGATTGTAGTAGTTTGTTGTTCAGGGCAGGATTTAGCTTAGTCAGTTGAGTGCTCGCTTGAGGTGCATGCATCACAGGATCGAATCACCTTGGTGGATCTATTCAGCTGATTGGGTTTTTTTTTCATTCCAACCAGTACACCACAACTGGAGAAATGCTGTAGTATGTGTTTTCCTGTTTGTGGGGAAAGTGCATATATCCCTTGCTGCATTAGAAAAAATGTAGCAGGTTTCCTCTGATGACTACGTGTCGAAATTACCAAATGTTTGACATACAATAGCCGATGATTGATTAATCAGTGTGCTCTAGTGGTGTTGTTAAACAAAACAAACTGTAACTTTAATTTGTTGTTCAGTAGGGACTGCATTTTTTATTTAATATTTTAACAGTAAAAAAGGAAGAACAAATTTATACTGCTGCTGAAGTTGTAAGATATAAAATATTTGGCTGGGAATCGTTTGACCTTATATTATGACATGCTAGAATACTAAATCTGTGGTAATTTGTTTTATAGATTTCTCTTTGTAAACCCGCTATGGGGTACAGTTTTGCAGCTGGCACGACTGATGGTCCAGGCATGTTTGATTTTAAACAAGGTAAGCTTTTTACAGTATTACTGTCTGTTAATTTTGTCTGTAGTCATTTTAAGAATATTTACAAATGAATTATTTTTGGGGTAATCTGTGTGATCTGGTGTTTAAAAAATATTTTATTATGATAGGGTTTGTAACAGGCCAACAACTGCTTATAAGAATAAATCGGTTTTATTTGTTTACCAGTCTCACTGCACCATTTTTGCTCCTTGTGTTGGTAACCAAAGGTATGTTAAAAACCAAGGGCCAAATTTACAAGGCCTGTTTTTATCAAACAGTCGTACATATTAACTACATACATTTATTATACTTAAACACCTGGGGGGTTTTAAGAGTAGGACGAAACTTATTTCTTATTTGTAACAAAATTAAAGTAAATTTACCTCTATCCGATAGCGTATCATTTGGTATATCAAAGGTTGTGGCATGTGCTATACTCTGTAGAATGTATTTTTCATGCTGGGGTATAATTAAACATTCATTCATTCATTCTGTGGTATGATGCATATATAAACAATCCCTTTTTTACTAACGGGACAATTGGTTTCCTTGGAAGACTGTCAGAATATAAAATATTAGAAATTCAATAGCAATCGTCAATTGATGGAAAAGAAAGAAAGAAATGTTTTATTTAACGATGCACTCAACACATTTTTATTTACGGTTATATGGCGTCAGACATATGGTTATGGACCACACAGATTTTGATAGGAAACCCGCTGTCGCCACTACTCTTTCCGATTAGCAGCAGGGGATCTGTTATTTGTGCTTCTCACAGGCAGGATAGCACAAACCATGGCCTTTGTTGAACCAGTTATGGATCACTGGTCGGTTCAAGTGGTTTACACCTATCCATTGAGCCTTGCGGAGCACTCACTCAGGGTTTGGAGTTGGTATCTGGATTAAAAATCCCATGCCTCGACTGGGATCCGAACCCAGTACCTACCAGCCTGTAGACTGATGGCCTAACCACGACACCACCGAGGCCGGTCCAACTGATGCATGTCCTGTAGAGGTGTTCTTTAAAAAAAAAAAAAAAAAAAAGTTCTCTGATGTACACCATTAAAGGGTGTGTACTACCAAATCAAATCCCATAGACGACAGTATTAACGTGTGGCTAAAACTCCTACCTGCAGCTTATCAGTTGACATAAACGCCACAGATATAAATGCTACCACCCTTCCTCCTTTGAAGTGAATCAGAAAAAAAAAAAATGAGGGTCAGGTTGCACATTTCAGAGATAACTGGTAGTGTCTATGACTACCCCAGCTCCAAACAAAATTTGAGTACTGTTTTTTGCAGTTACCAGTGTTCAAAATTGATTTTTTTTTGCAGTATCCCAATTGGATACCAACATTTTAAAATCTGGTATCCCACTTGATAATTTAGTATCCCACTTTCGGATATGGTAACCTGATATTCAAATATGAAGCAAGCCAATTTTAATTTTATTAAATAGAAAAAGGCTGTATTGGTTGAAAACATAATGGCTACTTGCCTTTTCTGTGTATTTCAGTGAGGAAATATTGTTATGGCATAGCTTGAAACTACTGTTAACTTCGCCGGTAAATGACGACTTTATTGGTGCAACAAATATTTTTTTTTACAAAACATTATATGGTATCCTGGCGGGATACTGGGTTCTTGAAGTCTGGTATCCAAAATTAAAATCTGCTATCCCCGGGATATCAGGATACTGTTAATCTCAAACACTGGTTACCACATACATGCTCCAAGCACAAGGCTACTTGACAGTTGTACTAGATGAAATAAAATTGCATGTATTTTTTTGCCCAGATAAAACTAATTTTATTTTTACAACCAACACGCTCACATTTATCACCAATACCAGGACTTGTGGTGTTAACCTCTATCAAACATTGGGTGCACCAGCCGGAAGTTATTTGGTTTAGTACTACCTAAACATGTTTTTGAATTTACCAATAATTTAGACGTCAGAAAAAACTATTGTACAACAACACAAGTGTGTATAAAAGTACTGGTTTTCCGTTCTCTAGGTAAAACTTCAACAAACATATTCTGGAACACTGTCCGCAATCTGCTGCAAAACCCAACAGCAGCTCAAGTTGCCTGTCATCACCCAAAGCCCATACTGCTTGATACTGGCGAGGTACATGTAACTACAAAACACTATTTGATACTTGGAGATTATTATATGAGCAAGTGTAATCATTTCTTTATTATCAATGTTATTATGTATGAATAAAGACTGTTGGGAGATGACCAAATGACGGCATTTTCAGATATGTCATTTTAATAAGCGACATCTTGTAAGAATTATTTATATCTACCTTTATAGAAAAGTACATCTAATGACCGATGAATGACAAGACAAAATAAAGTTACAATGAATGTTACTTTATTAAAGGGGACACACCCTAGTTTTTAAACAATAAGGCATATTTTTTTACTATTAGAGCCATTTTGATAACTGAAATTATACTTTATTTAGATTTTATTGTTTGTTATCCATTTTCGTACATTCGAAGTGTTTTGTGATCCCAATATCATAAAATGCATTTCTCATATTTTTAAAAACGTGCGTGCGTCTGAGAAGTAACAGTTATAGTCAAGTTTTAGTCTATTTTTAGAGTGTATTTCACCATTTCAAAGTCACACACTCAATTGTAACTTTATCCAAATGTTATACAGGTTTGTAGATTAACTAAACTTAGTGTGCATTTTCATGGGCTGAAACTAGGGTATGTTCCTTCAATGAAATATAAAATGTGATTATAAATTTCACATACAGAGAGCTAAGACTGGGGGAAACAAGGTCATGTTATGTATGATGTTTTCTAACATTACATCATTGGTTGGTCATGTGATTACTATTACAATTGTGCTTTGGATGGTTTTTATTTTAACTCTGTTGTGTTGAACCATGTGAATAATAAAAATAATTACAAGCTTTATTATTAAAATATAAAACTTGGTTACTGGGATCAGAATAAGTATGAAAAGTGTGTATCTCCAATCGTGTTTGAAAAACACTAATATGGGTTTATTTCTCGAAACAATCGTTTGCATGTCAGTTTTTAAAATGGGTGTGTACATGTTTTTTTTTAATGTAGACATTTGGCTTTTGCTATTAAACTTTAATTATGTATGGCAATTTGTGTTGTAGATTAGTTTCCCATATCTATGGCAAACACAGATTATTGAAGTGCAAATCTTGAGACTTGGTCAGTTGGCCATCATTGCTGTTCCAGCAGAGTTCACGTATGTTTTCATGTCTTTCACCATTACATCCATTTCTTTAACCATTACATGCATTTCTTTTTGTCTATGGCAAGTATACATAATAGTACACCTATAAAATCACTGGCATAGTGTATTGCTAGTGTCATAGTAACACATTGCTATAACAATTAGAGACATTTAGGCTTAAATTTTGTCTTCCATTTGAAAATGTAGCGAGTTTCTTCTCTGACTGTCAATGACCAAATGTTTGACATCCAGTAGCCAATGATTAATAAATAAATGTGCTCTAGTGGGGGGCGGGACTTGGCCCAGTGGTAAAGTATTCGCTCGATCTGGGATCGATCCCCGTCGGTGTGCCCATTGGTCTATTTCTCCTTCCAGCCAGTGCACCACGACTGGCATATCAAGGGCCATGGTATGTATTACCCTGTCTGTGGGATGGTGCATATAAACCATCCCTTGCTGCTAATAGAAAAATGTAGCGGGTTTTCTTTCTAAGACTGTCAGAATTACCATATGTTTGACATCCAATAGCCGATTATTAAATCAATGTGCTCTAGTGATGTTGTTAAACAAAACAAACTTTCTGTGCTCTAGTGGTATGGATAAACAAAACAAACTTTAACTTTGTCTTCCATTGGGTAATACTAATTATTTTAAAATCTCATAATGGATGGAAAAAATTATCAAATGTTTGACATCCAGTAGCTGATCATGAATAAATCAATGTGCTCTAGTGGTGTCGTTAAACAAAACCAACTGTTAACTTTTAATACCATACAGATTTTCTATATTGTTATTGCAGACACTAAAAGCTGGTGGTTTTCCTGCTGACACCTTATCTGTTATTGCTGGTTTGTCCAATGATTATGGCGATTATGTTGCAACATATGAAGAATACCAGGTAAGTAACTGAGTAAAAATATCCATTTGATGGTTTGTGACTACAAAAATTGATTTCAGGTTTATTGAATATTTATTTGTTGGTTTATCTAAATTTTATTTTATTTTATTTTTATTTATTTTTTCAGATTCAGAGGTATGAAGGGGCATCTACTATTTTTGGTCCTCGGACCCTTGATGGATACATCCAGAATTTCAAGATTCTCGCAGAAAATATGGCTACGGTTAGTTAGGCAAATTTAGTTATTCAAAACTAGACAAATTTGAAAGAGAAATGATGATCCTACAACTTATCTCTATTCTGAATTTCAAGCATCCTGCTGGGGATATGCAGTCCTTCTGCCAGGTGCCCCTGTGCCTGGCAGAATTTAAATTTTGAGTGAAAGTCCTTGTCCATCTGTGATATTTGTATTTTTGCATGGTTCTTTACACTGTTTTTATTTCAATCTTGGTTGATGTTGATCATCACTTTTTTGTTTGCATTACCCCTTTGACACCCCGATGTATTTTCGTGCTGGGGTACATCATTCATTCTGCCAAAGGATGTGGTAGTGTACTGTTTTTCTGTCCCCTTTTCCCCAAGACTGGTCTTTGGAAAATTGCCTATAAAAGATCCTTTGCTGGTTTTTCATTTGGAGTAGCCCATGTAGCAGCAGCAAGCCTCTTCTTTCTCTTTGTTGACCAAATGTCTAAATAACCATGTGTTTGTCACCAAATAGGGAGTGGGATTTAGCTCAGTCGGTTAAGTGCTCGCTTGAGGTGCTTGTGTCGCAGGATTGAATCACCTCTGTAGATCCATTCAGCTAATTGGATTTTTTCTCTCATTCCAACCAGTACACCACAACTGGTCAAAGGCCATGGTATGTGCTTTCCTGTCTGTGGGAAAGTGCATATAAAAGATCCCTTGCTGCATAACGAAAAATCTAGCGGGTTTCCTCTGAAGACATACCAAATGTTTGACATCCAGTAGTCGATGATTAATCAATGTGCTCTAGTGGTGTCGTTAAGCAAAAACAAACTAACTTTAGTCACCAAATAATCAATTTAAAATGTGTTGAGGTGACAATAAGCAAATCTTCCTTTGTCTTTCTGCCAGAGTTCCTATCTAACTAGAACAGATGTTAATGAATTAGTGTTAGTAGTCACTGTTACAATATACTATAACTAATTATAAGCAAAGAATCTTTTTATGTTAATAAATGTGTATTAGCCAACTGGTGAGTTGGCATTTTGAAAAGTAATATTTTATGCCATTGGAAGTTGTTATACTAAATCTCTTACCAATTCTGTTTTTAAATTGGTTGTTTCTTTCCTAAAATTATCTTATTTCTTCAGCTTATTGCTTTCTTTTTCTCTTGAAGATAGACTTACCTTTACCAATACATTTTTCATGCCGAGGTGTCGTTAAGAATTTATTTATTCCTTCCTTCATTGTTCTTTGAGGTCTCTTTTCCAAATGACAGAATCTCCAACTTCTACAGCTTGAAATTAGTGACATTTTAATTCTAACTGAAAATTGTATTTAATTTTATTTCTTTCCCAGGGAGTTCCTTCAGAACCAGGTCCCAACCCACCTAACTTGCTGAGCAAACAGCTTTCATTTCTTCCACCTGTCATATTTGACAGGCCTCCACTGGGCAAGCATTTTGGAGATGTCCTTGTGGATTGTCAGAAGACATTGTCAAGTAAAGACATTTATACATGCAGTGGAAGAGAAATGTGATATTTATCGTCTCTTTTGAAAAGACGGTCGTGAGAGGTCCTGACCTCAGATAAGGCAGGGCTTCTAGAAATTTTTTTAAATCCACTAGCCATGGGATCGGTGATTTAAAACATTTACTAGCAACGATTAAAAATTCACTAGCCCTACTTCTCTTTAAGTTAATAAAATTTAACTAAATAATAGTAATAATCAGATAGTCACCTAAAAAGGGAGATACAGCTTAAAAACACTAACATTGGGGTTTCAGGTGGGGGCAGGATATATATATTTACAAAATAGACTTGACTGCAACATTTGACCCAAAAATTTCACTAGCCGTCAGGCATGGCAATAGTAGTTATTTACTAGCTCAACATTGAATATCACTAGCCATGGGAGTGGGGCTACCATAATCTAGAAGCCCTGGACAAGGTGATAGACTGTCATTTAGTACAACTCCGCATAGATCTTCATGCAAATAGTGTGCACATGGTTCTTTTGATTTAAATTTTTAAATGGGGGGGGGGGGGGGGAATACTTGCTGTTAATTCTTATGATTAATATTAGCAACATAATTTAACAAAAAATATATATTTTAATAATTTTGTTGAGCCTTGAATATGTTTCTAATATTGTTTATGTAAACTTCATTGATGTGTGGCATAGGAATGCAAAGTTTCATTGATAAATAGCAAAATGAAGTGACCACAATATGACATAATTTTGTTAATTGACTCATTTGGTAAGCGATGTCATTTTCCTGGTCTTTAATCTCTGCATTTTCATGTCTTGTTTAGTTACTTTGGAAGTAATGGTACGACTTCAACTGACTATCGAAGATCGAGGAAGGGCTATTGCTTGGCTTCAGGATGGCAATACGCAAACAAATGTTGCTCTGAGACTTGGTGTCAGTCAGAGTGTCGTTGGCCGACTGTGGCAACGATACCAAGCAACGAATTCTGTTCGAAATCGTCCACGTTCGGGAAGACCCCGAAGCACTACAAATAGAGAGGACCGCTACATCACCAATAAGGCTCTACGTCAACGCACAACCACTGCACGCCGATTACGTGACAATCTGCGGACTGCGACTGGAACTCGAGTGTCTTGATCAAACCATACGCAATCGTCTGAGAGCCAATAATCTACGCTGCCGTCGCCAGGCTGTTCGACCACCACTCCTACCACGTCACAGAACGGCCAGACGTCGCTGGTGCACGCTTCATCTGCGGTGGCAACGTGTTCAGTAGGGTCGAGTGATGTTCACTGATGAGTCCAGGTTTAGTCTCCAGTTCAACGACGGTCGGGTTCGTGTCTGCAGACGTCCTGGGGAGCGCTTCGCTGACGTTAACGTTAGACAACGTCACCGGTTCGGTGGTGGCAGCGTCATGGTGTGGGCGGCATCTCTATCCACCACAGGACCCCCCTCTATGTGGTGGATGGCAATCTGAATGGAATCCGCTATCTGAATGAGATTATCCGGCCGTTGGTTCTCCCAGGCCTTCAGCAAATTGGCGGCGGGGCAGTTCTGCAGGATGACAATGCCAGACCCCACCGCGCCAGGTAATATTTCCTCCCGTTACCCCCCGATATATACTAATAAATTTATTTTCAAGTATTTGCAAAAATTGTAATGTAATAAATTAACTATATGAGGTAAGTATGCTAACAAATATCTTACCACCAAATTAGCTATTATGAATCCAAAAAGTCAAGCGAGGTAACGTATCAACACAAGTATGTCGGCCATTGTTGTCATAACTGAAAATACTGTATTCTACAAGTATACTTACGATTAAAAGGTGTATTCTTTGGCGATTGCTTTCAGAAGCTCCGCAAATATTTCTTTCTTTGAAAACTGTGCTCTCCACATATATTCACACAAATGAAGTGCAAAATTACCACGAGTGCTGTGCGTACTTGGGAGCTGGCGTTTTACACACCACCATCTGTTCTCAATCAGATTTGTACACGCGTTAGACGTTGGATCCACAAAATTCTCAGAATGGTTTACTGTCTCGTGTGTATACCCAAGTCCTAACTCAGTGATTCTGTTGTAGGCAGCCCATAAATCAGAAATTATTCTAGTATTTGGCCTGAATTTTTTTTTTTTTTTTTTTTAAATATATATTTGTTTTATATTTCTTTATATTATCCCCAAAAAAACCATGCCCCATTTTTTTTATAGACGCCCCATCAAAAAAATCCCTCTTTAGATTGACAGATAGAGGGGGGTAACGGGAGGAAAACTTTCCACCTTCATGATCTGGGTCAACGTCTTATGGCAGAGTGGCAGGCCATTCCCCAAGAGTTCTTCAGACGTCTGATCAACAGCATGAGGCAACGATGTGTCGAGTGTATTCGTGCCAGGGGTGGATTCACACACTATTAAACGAATGTTCTAATGTGTAAAATCCATGTTTGACAACCTTCAACTTTGACAGCATGTCATGTGACTTTCTTGTATACAGTGACGTTTATTTGTGTTTTTTTGTAAATATGGAACAATAAATAAAATATTTGGTGTAGTTTACATCATCAATCTAATACACTCTGAAACTTATTTGGTTATAAATTTTTGACCCTTAAATTCTTGTGAGTATTTTCTGAATGTCAATTATATTAGCTAGACCATAATGTCACGCATGTTATTGTTCCATTTTGACGAAAGTGGGTCTAAGCAACCCATAAATGAATTAAAATCCACTGTCATTGACACTGTCGACTAGTTCTAATGGCGAAAACATGCTTACATTTGCACGTAAATTAGGGCGAAAGCGAAAGGTCTGCTAAGTGCCCATAACTTGCTTTTTCACAAAGCGCTTCATTTGCACGCTTTGCATGTGTATTCCATGTTCCCAATGCTAAATTTTCCATATAATTGGAGCTTGTGTTCGTGTATGGTGCACACTCCAAATTCGACAATGGTACGACGTCAACTGACTATCGAAGATCGAGGAAGGGCTATTGCTTGGCTTCAGGATGGCAATACGCAAACAAATGGTGCTCTGAGACTTGGTGTCAGTCAGAGTGTCGTTGGCCGACTGTGGCAACGGTACCAAGCAACGAATTCTGTTCGAAATCGTCCACGTCCGGGAAGACCCCGAAGCACTACACATAGAGAGGACCGCTACATCACCAATATGGCTCTACGTCAACGCACAACCACTGCACGCCGATTACGTGACAATCTGCGGACTGCGACTGGAACTCGAGTGTCTGATCTAACCATACGCAATCATCTGAGAGCCAATAATCTACGCTGCCGTCGCCAGGCTGTTCGACCACCACTCCTACCACGTCACAGAACGGCCAGACGTCACTGGTGCACACTTCATCTGCGGTGGCAACGTGTTCAGTGGGGTCGAGTGATGTTCACTGATGAGTCCAGGGTTTAGTCTCCAGTTCAAAGACGGTCGGGTTCGTGTCTACAGACGTCCTGGGGAGCGCTTCACTGACATTAACGTTAGACAACGTCACCGGTTCGGTGGTGGCAGCGTCATGGTGTGGGGCGGCATCTCTATCCACCACAGGACCCCCCTCTATGTGGTGGATGGCAATCTGAATGGAATCCGCTATCTGAATGAGATTATCCGGCCGTTGGTTCTCCCAGGCCTTCAGCAGATTGGCGGCGGGGCAGTTCTGCAGGATGACAATGCCAGACCCCACCGCGCCAGGGTGGTAACGGACTTTCTCAGACAACAAGGTATCGCCAGGATGTATTGGCCAGCATATTCGCCTGACTTGGCCCCAATAGAGCACGCCTGGGACGAATTAGGCAGGAGAGTTCGGGATAACCATGCCCCTCCGGCCAACCTTCATGATCTGGGTCAACTTCTTATGGCAGAGTGGCAGGCCATTCCCCAAGAGTTCTTCAGACGTCTGATCAACAGCATGAGGCAACGATGTGTCGAGTGTATTCGCGCCAGGGGTGGATTCACACACTATTAAACGAATGTTCTAATGTGTAAAATCCATGTTTGACAACCTTCAACTTTGACAGCATGTCATGTGACTTTCTTGTATACAGTGACGTTTATTTGTGGTTTTTTGTAAACATGGAACAATAAATTAAATTTTTGGTGTAGTTTACATCATCAATCTAATACACTTTGAAACTTATTTGGTTATAAATTTTTGACCCTTAAATTCTTTTGAGTAGTATATATATAAATGGTCTCACATGGAAACGTGTTTAGTATTCTCTATATCTAAAAATGAAATGCACAATTTCTGTTGTGTTTTAAGATGGTTAATTTTTAGCAAAGAATACATTTAAGGGCCACAGAAGTAAGCATTTTAAACATGAATATACTGATTGCATTATTTAAAAATGAAATGCACAAATTGTGGTTGAAAACTCAAATTCTATTATGGTAATTTAGGATGGTCTGTTTATAGCAAACAGTATATTTAATGGCAGCAGTTGAATTATTTTTTATTTGTGATTTGGGTTTTTTGTTTTTAGAATTCTTCAGTGAATGTCACATTTGTCAGTGCTAACCCTCGGAATAGCATAGGGGTAAGTTTTAACATTCTCTTTGTACAGAAGATGTCTCAGACTGATTTTAGTATAAAATGTTCAAGGTATCTGAAAAAAATTGGTTCAAGTGTGGTGTGCCAAATGAACAACCAGTTCTCTTTTAAAGACTACGTAGTCACAACAATACAGTGACAATACAGTAAGGGCGCTGTGTAATGTTGGAAGTTATGCCTAAATGACTTGTGCATTTGTATTTTTGGGGTGTGCAGACATACACTAACTACATCATTGTCTGAAGTGCATGGGGGGTAATTCTGCATATAGTAGATTTGATATGTTCAGTTTGAATATTTTTGTTTTAATTGTCTATAATAAAATTTGTTTGGTTGAATATTTTAAGATGTCATTGGCTTAGCACAAACTGGATGTTTTAGAACACATCTGTTTTGATTTTGTAACGGTGTGTCTAGCAACTTTGACACCCAACAGCCAATAGTTTTTCATGTTAGGGTTTCGTTAAACATTCCTTCAATCTTTTTTCTTTTTCTTTTAGCAAACTAGTAAAACATTTCTAACTGTGGAGATGTTGAAAAATGAAGGTAGATGGGAAGTAATGGCTACAAATGCTAACTGGGAAACAAAGTGAGTGTTTCAGTTTATTGTAAATAATAAAGGATATTCATCAGCCAGTTGTTCACAATCGTGCTCTGGTTAACGTAATCTAGATGTTCTACCAATAATGTGGCTTTAAATATCCCTTTGAACTCCACTGTGTACAGACCAAGGTTAGCAGTCAGTGTAAGAAAAATGGGTGTACAACATTAAGAGCAAAGTATGTTCCGAATAAAATTTGATAGTCAGTTTTGTAGTGGTTTTTAGTATATTTTAATGTAGAAATTAAGTGCAATGAGGCTTGAGATTTGCAATCAATCAGGTTGGACAGCTTTGCCATTAGTGAAACTGATTAATATTTTCATTAAAAAGACATTTAGATCATTAACCAGGTTGCTATTTATCTTTGTATAAAGCTATTATATAGTTTGTGTGGGAATTCTTAGGAGGAAAAAAGGATTTGATTTGTAATTGAAGAATAACTGGTATTGTGACACTTTTTAGTCGTTTATGGGTTTGAAATGTTCTTTAATGGTAAACAATATCTGAATTTTGTACAACTTTGTTTTACTTTCGTACTATTTGACTGACTTCTTTCTTTCATTTATTTCATATTTGCAGGTTTGAGTGGCGAATAACCAGTATGCTACTGGGTGAGAGTTCAGCAACCATCACGTGGGATATCCCATCCTACATGGCTCCAGGGACCTATGTTATCAAAATCTTTGGCTACAGCAAGAGTTTGTTTGGCAAGAGTTTGTCTGGAACGATTACGCCATTCTCAGGGAGATCCAGTACCTTTAATGTGCTGGCAAGCCGAGCTTAAACCTGAAGCAATTCACAGGTTAAGGGATATTGAATTGTTATTAAATTGTGTTATTAAATTAATGGTGGCCTTTTTATAGGTATTGCCTGCCCATTATTATTTTTATTTTTTGGTACTTTGAATTGAAACCATACACTTACATATATACATTGAATCTTAATATTTGTAAGAAGCCCAAACTGGATTTTGTCTACAAAAAATATATTTTAGGAAATAAAATGAAATTTAACCTAGTACAAATAGTAGAACAATCAGAAACACGTTTAATATACACTCACTAACATTTTATGCAGAAAAATATGTTTGATATGTAATTACAATCGTAAAAAGGTCTCTGTTAGTCGATAACATTTAAAAAGTTGCAGCAAACTCGGGAATGTCCCTTTAATACAGGCGCTTTAGCAGCCGGCTTAGATGTACTTGAAAACTCAGTCGCAACCTTTATAGGAATTACACCTGTGTTATCGTCCATTTGCGTCAAAAGAGACTCGAATGAATGGCATGTAACTATATAATTAATAATATTAAAACTCAAATAAAAGCAAGATATTACGTTTTAAACCAAAACGAATTCACATAACATTTTAAAAACCCCAAATATTTATTTGTATATTAAAATATTTCTTAATAAATTACCATCAAATTAAATAGATCAAATTTCATTTTTAATACACGGGTTGGTATGAGTTTTAAACTGCATAACATGTTTTTATATTACAGTTAACGTTTTAGTTATATACTTACAATTAATTAATCAGTTCACTTTTGATGCAAAAACAAAATGTACTATAGATTTGTTTTTCATACTGAATGCACGTTTAATGGTATACCCCGTCGAAAATAACAGAATATGATTAAATTATTGAATGAATTGCTAGTATACATACATTTGTATGAGAATTATGTGCATAAATTATTAAAACAAAGTAAATACAGGTAGGCCTGTGTTGGTAGTTTTGATATTGAAACATTCGTGACAATCACAATCGCGCCACAATTAAATGTCCTTTAACAATGATCAGTTATAAATGACAAACAACTCAGATGTCTGTTTAATAAAGTATATTATTAAGTATTGCAAATATATAATATTGTGGGAATTTAATTATCTATCCTATATGTCATACTAACGACTCGTATCGGACGATCCTTGTCTGGGCTTCATTTACGAATTCGTGGAACCGAAACCCGGTTCTCTACACGTTCGTGATCGTGATCGGAATTACCGGGAACCTGCTCGTGTACGTGGCCGAATATATCCATTTGTAAACATATATTTGTATTGTTTTCATTAATTATAAAGTGCAACGAAGCAAACAAATGCAATGTAGGAGACAGATTTCCCCATCCCATTATGATTAATTAAATTGGTATTGATGGTAGTAAAACTAGTTGTTGCTGCTGGTGGTGTTGTCTTCAACTTAAAAATAGTATTTGTAGTGCTTGTCATAAGAAGGTTTATGTATTAAATAATTTATGTTAGATGCAAATATAAATTTATATATTAACGATATACATTGAACTGAAATATATGACCACTCCAGCAGAATGATTTCACGTGAAAACCTGGTTAAAAACCAATTTTACACCGCCTCTATACCAAATCTTGTTCCAAACAGGAGTAAAAATATATTAACAAAAGGATGCATTTTATCAATCATTTTGTTCGGAAATTAATACTACATATACATCTAGATTTACATTCGTTCATGAATATAGTAGCACATATCTCAAATGATTTCAGTTCTTATATAAAACATTACAGATCATTAATATAGCAGCACATATCTCAAATGATTCCAGTTCTTATATAAAACATTACAGATCATTAATATAGCAGCATATATCTCAAATGATTCCAGTTTTTATATAAAATATTACAGATTATTAATATAGCAGCACATATCTCAAATGATTTCAGTTCTTACATAAAACATTACAGATCATTAATATAGCAGCACATACTGGTATTTCATTGCAGTTCAGTTCAGTTCTTGTATACAGCATCACAATTTGTGAATGTAGTAGCACATATTTCAATTCAGTTCATTTCAGTTATTTGTATACAATATCACATTTTGTGACTGTTTCATTTCAGTTCTAGTATAGAACATACCATCTCAGTCCATTATTAGTTAATTTTGTATAAGACTAAACGATCATGGATATAACAACATGTCGTTACGTTTCTTGTTCAGGATATTACAGTTCATAAGCATACTAGCAGATGGCACATATTAATATTATTAGATCTTGGGTGGCAGTTTCTAAGATTTATTTGTAGTTCATAATTATCAGCTGATATATTAGGGTTTTGAGGATTTTTGTTTATTTATTGATTTTTTTTTTATTGATTTTTTTTTTTGGGGTGGAGGGGGTGCGTTGTAGGTGTGGGTTTTTAGTGTTTTTGGTGGATTTGTTTTGTTTGGATTTTTTGGAGGGGGTGGGGGGCCTTTAAGATGTTACAGATAAAGCTAATAATGAGTTCATATCATAGAACGCACTCTCTATTTCCGCCGGATAGCGTCCAGTCCCCCTGAGGGTACCGTGCTTGACGTCTCACCGTGCTGACTGGCGGTGTGTCCAGACATACTAAACCTGGATTATGGCTGAAAAGTGGCATCAACAACACGGTATGCGAGAGTGAGGAAAACATGTCCTTGTCTTTCCATTCACTGTCTCTTACATGACCCTTTAATGCTCGATGATCAAAGCAAAGACGCCCTTTAATTCTCAATTATCGCAGTATCGGCGTCACGGTGATTAATTACAATCGTCTCTGAGACGCCTGATTATTTAATCCCCATTGGGCACTGCACAGGCTAGGACCTTGTTTAGAGACCAGGTTAAACAATCACAAGTAGAAGAAGAAGTTTGTTTTGTTTAACGACACCACTAGAGTACATTGATTTATTAATCATCGGCTATCAGATGTCAAACAATTGGTTATTCTGACTTATAGTCTAAGGAAACCCGCCACATTTTTCCATTAGTAGCAAGGGATCTTTTATATGCACCATCTCGCAGACAGGGTAGCACATACCACGGCCTTTGGTATACGAGTCGTGGTGCATTGACTGGAACGAGAAATAGCCTAATATGTCCACCGATGGGGATCAATTCCTAGACCGACCGAGCATTAATAAGTAATACGTGACTTCAATTCATATTTGCTCTACTATTATCTGTAGGAGAGGGGATTTCGTCTCAGGGGATTTGTCAAGAGAGTTGTGTGAAAGAAGTTTGCGTCTAGAGGAAGACTGATTGCAGAACAGAACAATTTTATTAGCATGTATTTCCAGCTTTACGCCACTTGACCCGTCATTGGCAAGCCATTTGTATTCTACATATATATGTCAGTGACCGCAAAACATTTATTGGACTCGTACGTGAAGAACTCCTGAAAGCAGTACATGGTAAAACGTGCAGAGCTTGACTTGTGCTGGAAGATATATTCACTGTAATTCTGGACCCCGTTCCACGAACCGATCTTAACGCTAAGATCACTTTAAGCGCATGATCGTAGCGCTAAGATCTCTTCGTGGAACTGGGCCCAGGATCTTAAAACAAAACCCAGTGCGTACAGCTATTAACAGATATAGAGATTATTATCCGAGCTTGCGTGTCGTACTGATTTTTCGAAACGACTGTCAGGATTTTTGTATTGCAAGAGCGAGAGCGAAGGTAATACATAAATCTGGTCACGGAGTTTCGTAAAATCAGTACGACACACAAGCTCGGATAATAATCTCTATATCTGTTAATAGCTGTATGCACTGGGTTTTGTTTGGAATGTCAAGCGTTTCTGGGAAGTGTATACTTTTGATTTATGGCACCTATGGTCCAGGAGAGAAAACAAAACAAAAAATACAGGAAACGGAATTATGTGTTCTAAATGAAGAACAGCTTAGACAACAAAACTGGAAAGAAGTCCTCGAAAAGCTAGTGTAATATAGTGTAGTACGTACGTAACATACGCGCCCTTTAATTAGAATGTGGGGGAAAACACCGGTAAAGGTCCTGTCTTTCCGTGACGTAATAGCGCCCAATAGACGATAGGAATTTTTGTGCTAGGTTCTCGTTAAACATTCATTCATTCTGTTAAAATAGATGAAACTACCTTTTTCTTTCGGTTCTCTATGCCTCTGAGTACTGAGTAAAATTAAAGCGAATAACTTTTAAAATAAATAAACAGCTTTCTCCAGTGATGGGAGAATATTATTTTTACTGAAAGTTTTAAATGAGGTATTGTTAGACGTGCGAGATTTCATAAAATAATAATTTTTATATTTATAGATGACATTTCCGCAAAATCAAGTTAAATTTTAAATGAAATGTCTAACAACAAACACAAACTGAACTAAAATAAGAACCTAACTAAAAGGACATCCTTAATATATTTTTAAAGAAGAAGATCACACACACACGCACACGCACGCACACACGCATATCACGCGCGCGCGCACACACGCATATCACGCGCGCGCGCGCGCACACACACACACACACACACAATTAGTTATAAATAGAGACCAGTGAAACGAAAATAAAAGTAACGTTTTACCTGTGTATGTAATACAACCTCAACAACAATACACTTTTTCTAAACGTATAACATAACTACGCACATACGTACATTATACTAACATTTTACTGGTAATAACATATGTCAGTAGACCCGCTGGTTAGTACATGTATATTTATATATAACTTAACTAGGTGTACACTACTCCGACATTATATAGGTAATAACGTGTCAGTAGACCCGCTGGTTACTACATGTGTATTTATATATAACTTAAGTAGGTGTACACTACTCCGACATTCTGAAGGTAATAACATACGGTAATCAGTCGTGTTGTTTGTAAACCGTGTGTCTTGCAGCTACTAACCGCAGCACTGTGATACACGCGCTGCCAGAAACCGAATCGCGCTATCGACGTGCATGGCACAGGGTACGTTGTTTCTCCACCAGCGGCGGCGCTGTCTCGTCTTCCGACCATTCCCACACTAGCGCTGAGTTCGGCGAACACCAATCAAGGCGGTGAAGCCAATAATAGGAGCGACCGGGCTTAGCTGACAGCGTGTAATCGAACCTATAAAGATCCCGACTATCAGTCCAGTCCTGTCTCCCAGAACTTGCCTCGTCTTTGAACAAACTCTCGGAGTGTTAAAAAAAAGATATTAATAATTTATGTCGCAATCACAACAGAAGACTTTCTTTCTTTTTTCCCCTTCTCTGTATATATAGTTGGATCGATAATGGGAGTTATGAATGGAAAATAAATGACATTATATTTTAGGCGTCCACAATTTTTTTTCTTTTCTGAAGACGGAGTGAAAAGGTTTTTAATTTGTTCACAACCTGTTGGAAGAAGATTGTGGATCGTTCGCAAAGATATCGGATTTCGTAAAAGAGGTAATATTGACTTTGTGACTTTGTGAACGCTCGAAAGAAGTCAGATTTGTATAGAGGTGATATTTGCAATATTTGGCCTTTGTGAACGCTCGAAAGAAGTCAGATGTGTATAGAGGTGATATTTGCAATATTTGGACTTTGTGAACGCTCGAAAGAAGTCAGATTTGTATAGAGGTGATATTTGCAATATTTGGACTTTGTAAACGCTCGAAAGAAGTCAGATTGGCAAAGAAGTGGTATTTGGAATATTAGGACTTTGTAAACATTTCAAAGACGTCAGATTTGCAAAGAGTTGATATTTAGAATACTAATATTTGGGCTTCGAGAACGCTTGAAAAAAAGTCAGATTGGCAAAGAAGTGGTATCTGGAATATTTGAACTTTGTGAACGCTTGAAAGAAGTCAAATTTGCAAAAGAGGTGGTATTTTGACTATGCGGACGCTTTAAAACATCAGATTTAAAAAGAGTTGATATTTACACTTTGTAAACACTTCAAAGAATACAGCTTTTTAAAGAGGTGACATTGACTTTGTGGACGCATTTTATAAACTTACTTGCTACTCTGTGATGTCTAACATAAATAACGTGTCGTGTCTGTACACGGCTGATCTTGTCTCCATGTACAACAAGAGTGTCTGTAAGTACTACCATGACCCACCGTCCGAACAGTGCTACGTATCGGACGACCATCTTCTCGACTGCATTTACCAATTCATTGAACCGAAACCCGAGGAGTGGGTCTTCACGGTTCTCTACATGTTCGTGTTCCTGATCGGAATTACCGGAAACCTGCTCGTGTGCGTGGCCGTGTGGCGGAACCGTCACCTCAGGACGACCACCAACATCTTCCTCGTCAACCTCGCCGTCGCAGACTTCCTCGTGATCATCCTCTGTCTGCCGCCGTCGTACCTGCAGACGATGACGGAGACGTGGTTTCTAGGCAACGTAATGTGTAAAATCGTCGAGTATTACCAGGTGAGCGAATCCGATGTGATAATATGTACTGTCGTGTCTATAGGGAAGTGTTCATGAAAGATTCTTTTCTATTTTGGAAGCAGTAGCCTGAAATAAGGCTTGAGCGAATCCCCGTCCTTCTCTGACTGTCTCTCTCTCTCTCTCTCTCTCTCTCTCTCTCTCTCTCTCTCTCTCTCTCTCTCTCTCTCTCTCTCTCAACCAAGTTTGGAAATAAGGAATAGCATATACTGGACACTAAATAGTTGTGGTGTAAAATGTGCTGGGATGTCGTAAAACAAACATTAAGTTAACCAAATTACGGAAATATATCCGCACAAGTAGTCTGCTGTTTGACTGTGATTATGTTATGGCAGACAGCTTGGAAGTGGCAACTAATATTAGATTGAAATTGGCAGACGAGAGCATGTAGTTTAACAACAGGTAACTTGCTAACATTGATGTGTTTTGGGGGGCAATTTCAGCCCATGCAAATGTAGTTCTTTTTGTGTAAAAATGGGTGTACTCCAGCCAGGTTTAGAGGATGTTTTTGTTCAAATTAATATTCTGGGAGAAAAAGCTACATAACAAGGGTTGTCCTTTACAAGATATGTTGTTCCTAGGCAGGTAAAGGTGGATAAAAAAACCCATTGGCCTACTGATTGATAAACGTGCTATAGCTCTAAACGCTATATGGAAATATATAGTAAAAATTGTGGTCTGTAACCTGCGTCGATGTAACAACTTACCGTTATCTTTATTCACGGCGGTACTCTAACTAATAACTAGCATTCACATCGATAGTGCTGTACCTAGCAAAAGCAAAACAAAAATAAAAAGCAATAAACTGAAATTAAATAAAATAAAACAATACACAATATACACGTAGACAAAGATATCAGTAAAGCATACAGAAATCAATAGGTTTACCACAGTAATATTCTTAATAAATGAAACAAAGTTCACCATTACCACCACACCACCACCACCACCACCACCACAACAACAACAACAACAACATCACCAACAGCAATAACAACGATAATAACAACAACAAAATAAATTTAAAAAGAAAATTAAAATAAAATAGAGAAGAAAACGAGCTGTCATTCCTGAATTATTGGAGAAGTTTGTTTCAATGACCTAATGAACTCGTTGGTTTACAGAGGCAGGGCGTAGCCCAGTGGTGCAGCGCTCGTCTGATGCGCGATCCATCTAAGATCTAAGATCGATTCCCGTCGGTGGGCCCATTGGGCTATTTCTCGTTTCAGCCAGTGCTCCACAACTGGTGTAACAAAGGTCGTGCTATGTACTATCCTGTATGTGGAATGGTACTTATAAAAGATCCCTTGCTGCTAATCGAAAAGAGTAGCCCATGAAGTGGCGACAGCGGGTCTCCTCTCTCAATATCTGTGTGGTCCTTAACCATATGTCCGACGCCATATAACCGTAAATAAAATGTGTTGAGTGCGTCGTTAAATAAAACATTTCCTCCCTTCCTTCGTTGGTTTAACGGAATGAGTTGGCCTATTGAAAACGTTCAAACATGCTGCAAGCCAAAATACACGGAATTTGAGTAGAAATCCGAGTGGTAATTTTCTCTCTCTCTCTCTCTCTCTCTCTCTCTCTCTCTCTCTCTCTCTCTCTCTCTCTCTCTCTCTCGCCATTGTCATTCAACACTTTATACGAAATACTGCAATTCCAGTACGGTTTACGTCTAAAAAGGAAACAAATACTTGGCTAATGCTACCTCAGCACGCTTTAAACCACAGCGATCTGGTGTCTAACATGTTGTTATTGCGACAACACGTGATCTGTGGTGAGAGAGGAAATCCGTTATTGCCACAGAAAGGTTATTTCTACTGAATAACATGCAACAAGAGATCTTTTGTACGCATTTTAGCTAGAGACATGACAGCACATAACGTGGAAGTCCGCATCTTAGTCACAGCTCGAAATAGGAAGCAGAATATGGCAGGCTGTTATTCTTTTAAAGTAGCAATAAAACATTTCCTTCCTTCCTTCGTTAGTTTAGCGGAATAAGTTGGCCTATTGAAAATGTTTAAACATGCTGCAAGCCAAAATACACGGAAGTTGAGTAGAAATCCGAGTAGTAATTATTTTTCTCTCTGTCTCTCTCTTCTTTAAATAACTCAATCTGTAACACAAAATCCGTCCATGTCATTCGCAGGAACACGTAGCCCCCGTGACGTCATCGTCATTGTCATTCAACACTTTATACGAAGTACTGCAATTCTAGTACGGTTTAAGTCTTAAAAGGAAACGAATACTTGGCTAATGCTACCCCAGCACGCTTTAAACCACAGCGATCTGATGTCTAACATGTGGTTATTGCGACAACACGGGATCTGGGGAGAGAGAGGAAATCCGTTATTACTTCTACTGTCCAATAACATGCAACAAGATATCTTTTATACGCATTTTAGCTAGGGACATGACAGCACATCATGGAAGTCCGCATCTTAGTCACAGCTCGAAATAGGAAGCACGTGGTGAGGGGAGGGTTTACGATTGTGTAATATTTCGAACCCTGATCAACCAACCTTTGTAAGAAGACCCGTTCTTTTCACGGGATCCAGTATATTTATTTTTTTATTATTTTTTTTAAACATGATTTATTATCACGGTGACCAAGAACGAACAAAGTGGGGAATATATAAATGATATATATGGTATATTCATTAAATTAATATATCTAGAGTTCGATTTCTTGATATCGCGAATCCAATGTCTTGATAGCAAGAATTCTGTGTGGCAATATACAGAATTCTGTTCATTAGTGACAAAATGACATGATTAAATGAAATACCGTTTCAATAGTGAAACAGCACCCCATAGTTTGTTTTTTTCTTAAGTTATTCGACATAAAATACTCCCTTTTTTAACTTTGCCCATAATTGTTGGTGTTTTAAGTGCATTAGGTTTTATCTCGACTTCGGGGGCCGTGTGACTGAAAGTAATAAAGATATGGTGCTTTGTCAGTTTAAACCATTTTGTTCTTTGAAGTCAGTGTTGGCGAATACCGCATTTCAATCAATTCTCTGCTCTTCGCATATGAAGATTAATGGCTGGCGTTCTCGCTCACGTTGTTCTCCATAAGCTAATAGTCACTTGTGAAGATGAACTTATTCTTGAACATAAAGCAACAGCGCTGTGCGCATGCTAGTTAACGGTTACCATACTACGGGTCTATATATTGCAGAGTGTATGTGTACTAGAAATATGTAGTCAAGAGAATTCTTGTATTGCAATATATCGCGATACGGGTCCTCTGTATCGGGAGACGTGTCATATTATATAGTTTACAACACCGTCAACCGACTTTTAAGGAAGACGTTTGTTTTGTTTAACGACACCACTAGAGCACATTGATTTATTAATCATCGGCTATTGGATGTCAAATATTTGGTAATTTTGAGTTATATTTTTAGAGAGGAAAGTCGCTACATTTTTCCATAAGTAACAAGGGGTTATATCAATCTAATTAAAATTAGCTCCACAATTACATGTGGATCTAACACCAGCCAGTTGGAGCTCATGTCCACCAATCAAAACCTTACTTGCAGAATCCTGCCAGTGAGTTAAAACTAACAACACTGCGTAGTCCCCAATGTCCAGGTAACATTTCGTCTGTAAATAATAATTTAAATATTGACCAATCACACTTCGCCTTTTATAACGTTATTTGGGAGCATACAAATTCTAAAAATATCGGGCGAGTCTATTTTAGTGGCCGCAGTACAGCGAACCATACCAATACGTATGGGGTGGGTTATCAGTCTTCAAGTTTACATTTAAAATTATTTATTTATTTATTTATAAAAAAAACCCCAACTAAATCAGTCTTCAGTTTTACATTACAAATTATTTATTTTATAAAATAAAACATGTTTTAAGGCATTCGTAATTCACACGAAACATGTCGTATACCCTCAAGATAATTCGGAATGTTTTCAAATTATTTTTAAATCACTGGCAGGATTTTGCAACTAAGGTTTTGATTGGTGGACATGATCTCCAACTGGCTGTCTTTAGATCCACATGTAATTGTGGAGCTAATTTTAATTAGATTGCTTTTATATGTACCATCCCACAGGCAGGATATCACATACCACGGCCTTTGATATACCAGTCGTGGTGCACTGGCTGGAACAAGAAATAGCCCGATGCACCCATTGACGGGGATCGATCCCAAACCAACCGCGCATCAAGCGAGCACTTTACCACTGGGCTACGTCCCGCCCCCGCATGATACAAGTTGAAGTTGATGATTTAAAAGATGAAATATAATAATAATATATGGATCACTCCTGTATACCGAAGCTTATTCAGTGGTCCTTCCTTTCATCACACTTTGAACGTAGTTAAGAAGCAGTCGAATCTAAGAGATCGGGCTTTCCGACTGATAACGAACATGAAATTACGGAAATTACCGAGTGTATCGGTACTGAAAAAGTGTATTAGTATATCGGCATACCGATAATACCGCACAACCCTAGTGTCTACTCATTAAGCCAAGTTGCATTGTCTTGTCTGGTACCTATTATGACTAAGCTGGTGTGTCATACCATGTTATTAATTTGCTGGATACTCGTCTAAAAGGGTATGTCGTGGTGATGTTCAGGTGAATTAGACTAGCGAGTACAAATATCAGAGAAGTGGATCCAGCCTCTCTTCTTTTGGATTGCTATTACGTCTGGTTTCAGTAGCAAGTATTAAATCTCTAAGGACTGACGTCAAGACTGGGCTTCCATGACGTCAAGACTGAGCTTCCATGACGTCAATACTGGGCTTCCACGATGTCAAGACTGAGCTTCCACGACGTTAAGAGTGGGCTTCCATGACGTCAAGACTGGGCTTCCATGACGTCAAGACTGGGCTTCCTTGACTTTAAGACTGGGCTCCCATGACGTTAAGACTGGGCACCCATGACACCAAGACTGGGCTTCCATGACGTTAACACTGGACTTCCATGACGTCCAATGTATAAGGCTACTGATGGAAACGAAATAAGGGAACACATTGTATTTGAGACCACATTGAATTCACTACCAGAGTAGTCATGCCTATATAAAATATAAAGATGAATTGTGGGATGAATTCCACTAATGTGGGATTGACTGCCAGCAACACTTTTAACTTCCTGATACTGTATATGAGGGAAGGGGGAGGGAGGGGGGAGAGCGGGATTTAGCTCTGTTGGGTGCTCGCCTGAGGTGCTTGTGTCGCAGGATAGAAACACCTCAGTAGATCCATTCAACTGATTGGATTTTTTCTCGTTCCAACCAGTGCACCACAACTGGTCAAATGCCGTGGTATGTGCTTTCCTGTCTGTGGGAAAGTGCATATAAAAGATTCCATGCTGTATTAGGGAAAATGTAGCGAGTTTCCTCTGATGACCATGAGACAGAATTACCAAATGTTTGACATCCAATAGCTTATGATTAATTAATCAATGTGCTCCAGTGGTGTTGTTAAACAAAAACAAACTATGTATGAGGGTTTTACTTGCAGTCACTATTTGCTGTTACTATTTATGTGTTCCTTTATTTCTTTCTATCTGTATATTTCCATCACAAACCGTCCACTCAATTATATCCTCTCGTCGGCCTGTTTGCTAGATGTAGCACAATGCGAGTACTCCATTAAACCGCGTTCCGTGTCAAAGAGAGAAATATGTTCGCATGTGTAGGCCACGGCAATATGCATAATTATATGCAAGCAGCTGTGGGCATTGTGAAAATCTGAACGTCCAAGGTATATATATTGGTATATCAAATTAATTTTCTACAATCAATACTGCATGGCTATTATTCACTTATATTATTTTAGTTTGTACAACCTGATTGGAAATAGGCGTCGTATACCTTACTTATTGTACAGTTAACTTCGCGCTACAATAGACAGAAAACTGGTAGAGATGTTTACTGGATCCTTTACCCATCTCTACCTATGCTGTATTTACAGTTGGACATTGCTGGGATTATACGGTAGTCACATTGTGTGTTCCTTTGTAATGGGAAAATTATAATTAAAATCTATGGGACTCTGTAATCGAAAGGACAAATCATCCGATGATGAGTTGATTTCCTTAGTACGTTATAATTAATATTCCCCATTAATGGGGTACTGCAGGTCAGGTTTGGCGATTCCGTGCTTAATGCGTGCATTTTATACTGATTTGCGTATTAAGCATATTATTATTTATTAAGAAATACTAGTGGAATAAAACATCAACATGCCCGTTAATTATAGTACTAAGACTAAAGTGTACAAAATGTAATACCGTTAAGCACGTGATGAAGGATTCCAGTACACGTAGCCCAGTGGTTAAGCGCCTGCCTGATACACGATCACTTTGGGCTATTTCCAGCCAGTGCACCACAGCTGGTATACATATATATGTATATATGTATGTATGTATGTATGTATGTATGTATGTATGGTATGTACGTACGTACATACATACATACATACATACATACATACATACATACATACATACATATATATATATCTTTTATATATTTTATATGCACCATCCCAGAGGCAGGATAACACATATAACGCATGTAAAAGATCCCTTGCTACTTATGAAAAAAATAGCGGGTTTCCTCTCTAAGACTATATGTCAAAATGACCAAATGTTTGACATGCAATAGCCGATGATTAATAAATCAATGAGCTCTAGTGGTGTCGTTAAACAAAACAAACTTTTAACTGTTGATAGAACGCTCGCATGAGATTTTTTGGCCATAAGGTCGAACCTTCTCGGTGGACCCATTGAGGGGTTTTCCCGTCCCAACCAGTGTCACACAATTTCAATATCAAAGACTGTGGTATATGCTGTCCTGTCAGTGGGAAGGTGCATATAAAAGCTATTTTGCTACTAATGGAAAATCTAGCGGGTTTCCTCTGAAGACTACTTGTCATCCACTAGCTGATGTTTAATGACTCATTGTGCTCCAGTGGTATCATTTACCATTGTTTGACTCCTAATGTTCAGCGATGTGTTATTCGTGCTGATGTGACGTCAGACATTCATTCTAACTCAGTCGGTAGAGATCTCGCCTGAGGTGATTGCGTCGTAGGATCGAACCACCTCAGTGCAAACATTCACTAATTTTGTTTTCTCGTCCCAACCAATGTCCCACAACTGGTATATCAAAGGCCGTGGTGCACATAAAAAAATATCTTAGTACTAATGAAACCTGTTACAGGTTTCCTCTGAAGACTTATTACTAATTATCTCAATTACCAAATGTTTGACATCCAGTAGCCGGTGATTAATTAATCAACGTGCTCATTATCTTTGTTTGACGCCTACTGGTCAATGTGTTATTCGTGCTAATATGTCGTTAAACATCCATTCAATGACTAAATAAATATCTATGTGACAGGAATTTCAGAGCACGCAAAACTATTAAAATTAACCTATAAGTATACTATTTCTGCAATCAGAATTCCACTCACGCGAACTAAATTTGTCTACAAGTGCCACATTAGTTAAATCTCTTTGTTTTTAAGAGCTTTCTACTGGCTTTCGGTGTGCTTTACGGAATACTATGTCTAAGAATAAGTTACTTGAATCAGAAAAGGTTTTTAGATTTGCAATAAAACTACCTTTGGTCTGTCTTAAAGGTCATGGACCAACATCTGTCTAAGGAACTGTTACTAGTTCGGATGGGACTAAACTAGATATTCGTAATGCTTTCTTGGATATTTCCTTCTCTGTGTTACATGAATATTACTTTTTAAGATTTAATGATTATAGGCGAGGTATTTTTAAAGAAGCCAAATTTATTTTTAAAATGCAAACTTATTCTCAGCAACTGGCTTTGAAGTAGACATACATAGGATCATTTTCAACTATCTACTAATATTCTGGCAGTTGCAACACTATTTAAGAGGAATAACGAATATATGCCTTCCCCTCATCTCCGCTTCTAGTACTAATGTTTTTCTAAATTTGTTTCTTCGTCATATCAATAGTGTATGACTTGAATATAGCTCAGTCGGTTGAGCGCTTGTCTGAGGTGCTTGCGTCGCAGGATCGAATCACCTAGGTGGATCTATTCAGCTGATTAGGTTGTTTTATTCGTTCCAACCAGTGCACCACAACTGGTCAAAGGCCGTGGTATGTGCTTTCCTGTCTATGGGAAAGTGCATATAAAAAGATTCATTGCTGCTAATGGGAAAATGTAGCGGGTTTCCTCTGATGACTACGAGTCAGAATTACCAAATGTTCGATATCCAATAGCCGATGATAAATTAATCAATCTGCTCTAGTAGGTTCGTTAAACGGTTGAGCGAGAGTATAGCCATATGTTGTTTTTCTTTGAGAACTGATTGAGTGAATGTTTAACGACACCTCCGGATGACAAATACACCGGCTATTGGGGAGAACTGATTGAGTGAATGTTTAACGACACCTCCGGATGACAAATACACCGGCTATTGGGGACACCTCCGGATGATAAATACACCGGCTATTGGGGAGAACTGATTGAGTGAATGTTTAACGACACTTCCGGATGACAAATACACCGGCTATTGGGGAGAACTGATTGAGTGAACGTTTAACGACACCTCCGGATGACAAATACACCGGCTATTGGGGACACCTCCGGATGATAAATACACCGGCTATTGGGGAGAACTGATTGAGTGAATGTTTAACGACACCTCCGGATGACAAATACACCGGCTATTGGGGAGAACTGATTGAGTGAATGTTTAACGACACCTCCGGATGACAAATACACCGGCTATTGGGCGTCAAACTAAATCTTTGAGATATCAGCACGAAGATTTGGTGGTGATTGTTTTTCAGTAGCCAGAAACAGTAGTACCAAACTTGACATTATTTGTATTTTGTAGTTTTAAAGACTCCAAAAGATTAACCACTCGTGGCAATAGGACTTTGGCGCCTCATACCCATTCACACATCCCTAATGAAATTTCTGAAATGGCTTTTGTAGATTGGTTTCGGTATTTTTGAATTAGTTTCGATATATTTGAATTATAGCTACACTGCTTTATGGTTAAATACAAGAACTTAATAGATAAAACGTCACAAATCAAATAATATATATTTGACATGAAAGGTTTTTCATGAACTCTGGTTGATACATCATCTAACGAGATTTGTAACTTAGTATTTCACACACACCAAACATTCCTACTCCATGAAACAACATTACAACTCGTTCTGTTATTTACACTGACAGAAATCATAAAATAGCCTAGATATATGATCCCTGGCAAAGGAAAACGTATAACTCGGCAAAAAGAAAAATCATTTCTTTCAAATAAAAGACAGCGTCTTTAGAAAGGCCCCTTAGTTATGATGGTTTTGAGGTTTTCTTTCTACTTTTTTTCTCAACTCGAGACGATAACTCGTCAGTAACGTTACAATGTGAAACGCTGTTGTCAGTGTCTTGAGAGTGAATCCCAATGTGGTACCACGGACAGGTTGTATGTTTTCACCTCCTACGACTTTTATAGTATCCACTGCTCGAGTACCGACAATGCAGGCAGAGTTTACCTCGGAAGAATATTTGCTCAAATCCATATTTTATTTAAAGTGTTAATAAGCAGAGAGTCAAATTTGAGTCACCTTGTATTTTACCCAGTTAAATATACATACACATCTACACACTATATTATACACACACACACACACACACACACACACACACACACACACAGATTGAGAGAGAGAGAGAGAGAGAGAGAGAGAGAGAGAGAGAGAGAGAGAGAGAGAGAGAGAGAGAGCGCTAAAACTATAACGACCTCATTATTAGTCTGGCAATGTGGTCTTTAATTTTAAAAAATGTCCTCAGATGCCTGTAGAGATATGACGTCTGGTAATGTTCACTATAATTATAACAGCGGTCGTTATTGAGTATGGCATTTGCAGCCTATTTAAATAACAAATTAGTCCACGTAACAAGACGTTATGCTGAAAATAGAACATGTGCACAAATCATAAATGCTAGCTGGCAGCCCCTGATGGAATGTTAGACTCAAGTACGCTAATCTACACACGCCGGCTGATTCTCATCGACAAATGAAAACACACACGTCGCATCGCCGTTCATAGCAATCAGTTAGGACAAACCAATAAAACTGATTTTTTAAAAATAATAATAATATGAATGATTGGTAAGTCCAAACGATAATCAACAAGACATGGGCAATGCATGTGCTGACGGTGAAATGATATTACGTCCTGCCAATGAACTGACGATACGCCCAGCTTATGAACTGACGTTGCGTCCAGACGATGAACTGACGTTACGTCCAGCCGATGAACTGACGATATATTCAAACGACGGACTGGTGTTACGTCCATGCGATGAATTGAAGTTACGTCCAGACGATGAACTGACGTTACGTCCAGACGATGAATTGAAGTTACGTCCAGACGATGGACTGATCTTTTATTCAGAAGATGAACAGTTACTGACGTTACAACCAGGCGATGAACTGACGTTACGTCTAAACGATGAACTGACGTTACGTCCAAACGATGAACTGACGCTATATTCAGATAATGTTGCATCCATGGCCCGGTTTTACGAAACAATCACCTTAAGTCCATAAGGTAGCTAGCTATGAACGCTAGGTGATCTTAGCGCTAAGTAAAATGGGGCCCTGGTGAACTGATGTTACGTCTAGACGATGGACTTGTGTTACGTCAAGGCGACAAAGTGATGATAGATCCGGACAGAACAGAACTTTACTTACTCCCAAGCCTTTTCGCAATGGTAATATAAGAGGAATATGCATTATAATCAAATGCAAGTACACGTAGGACCAGAAAGTTTACATGGAGTGACGACCTTAATATATATAATGTGTAATATTCTTCATACTCCATCGTAGCATACGTAGCCATTTGATAATCACATAAATGGTAAAGTCCTCGCACCCGCGTAATACGAAGATTTGCCATCAACTCTCCGCGGTGCGATTGGAATAGAATTATATCAATATTTGATGGACAGCCGTGAGCTGAAATCGTCAAGACATGTTGTGAAAACACTCAATGCCAATTAAGATGGTGCATGGTTTTGTTTCTCGGAAGTGCTGACCTCCATGCCAACAGTGACGGCTAATTCTTTGGCTGACAAACGATTTATGATATTAGGGAGGGTGTGGAAGGGAGGAAATTGGTTCCACGTCCAGACAGCTGTATGACTGGTGATATTTTGATGATGTAGAAAACAAGAACAAGATTATTGTTATTGAAGGTCACTTTCAAGTCTCTTTGTGGTTTTTTCTCATAGTGTGTTCAGGGCACCGTTCTACCTAAGATCACCTTACAGTGCATAAGGTAGTTATACACTTACGGGGATTGTAGCGCTAAGATCGCTTGGTGGAACGGGGCCCAGGACGCGTTTCGCCAACAATAACTTAACTCAATTGGTAGGTGTAAGACCACTGTATCGACTACAACTCACTGGTACCGGCTACCTCATCCCCACCCCCACTCCCACCCCAGAGTGATTTTAATAACTCAGTGAGTAGGTGTAAGACCACTGTATCGACTTCAACTCACTGGTACCGGCTACCTCATCCCCACCCCCACTCCCTCCCCAGAGTGAGTTTAATAATTCCATGAGTAGGTGTAAGACCACTGCATCGACTTCAACTTACTAACCATTGACCACTAACCCACTATCGATGACAGACAGCCCAGATAGCTGAGATGTGTGCCTTGGACAGCGTGCTTGAACATTACGTTGATATTAACACGAAAATAAGCATAAACAAACAAACATTACGTATGAAAATGTATGCCTCGCTTCGTCTCAGCATTTTATGTACGCCTATGAATGATCTTATTTATCTTATATAAGACCGGACCCTCTGTAAACCGGAATTCCCTCACAACCGGACGTTTTACAGAGTCCCTTTTTAAAAACCAATACAGAACGTAACCTCTTTAAACCGGATACCTCTTAAAGGGACATTCCTGAGTTTGCTGCATTGTAAGATGTTTCCGACCAATAAAATATTTCTACGATTAAATGTACATATTAAATATATTTTCTTGTTTAGAATATCAGTGTCTGTATATTCAATGTGTTTCTGGTCGTCTAAATATTTGTAAGAAGCCCAAACTGGATTTTTTTCTTCAAATAATTTCGTACGTACGAAACAAATTTTTTTTTCGGAAATAAAATGAAAATTAACCGAGTACAAATATTAGAACGATCAGAAATACGTTTAATATACAGCCACTAATATTCTATACAAGAAAATATATTTAATATGTAAATTTAATTGTAGAAACATTTTATTAGTCGACAACATCGTAAAACTGCAGCAAACTCAGGAATGTCTCTTTAATACCGGATATTTTATTGGTCTCAAGGGTGTCCGGTTTAGAAGGGTTTCACTCTATATATATATTTTTTTTTAAATATTTTATACTGTACCATGTTTTTTTTGTAGGACTTACCTGTAGAGAAATAAAGTAAGAAAGTGTGTAAAGTTATTTAAAAGGTCTAAAATAATACGTGATTCTTGTTGACAAGTCGGTTATCATTTGATAGTGATAACCTAATGTTACCAATACTAACCATATTTCTTATAATTAAACGACGTTTATTTCAATCAAATTGAATGTATAGTCAATAAATTTATGATTTTGCATAATCCGCATACTTATGTGAAAGACGTAAACATAAAACAGACCTAGATATTGCATGTACAAATACTTTCACTGCGTTCATCTGCTAGACATTGGAAGTTTCTGCCACTTAGAAACCTCATGGGTGGGGGTGGGTGAGTAGCGCATCCCTGTATCCGCACCAGGACCCAATTTCACAAAACATCGTAAGCCTAGTTTTGCACGTAAACGTAAATCTACGCCTATAACACAATTCTTATTACTATCAGAATACAACAAATATAGTTTTAAGTACACATATTTCATTTTCTTTTGTCTTCCGTAACGATGATATTTTCTGAGTGAAATAGATGTCAAACACGTGTAAACGTATGCCCGGTATAGCTGCTAGTCGCAGACGTAAACTTACGATGTTTAGTGAAATTAGCCCCTGGATAAGACTATCAAGAGACTACCAGTATTAAAGGGACATTTCTGAGTTTGCTGCATTGTAAGATGTTTCCGACTAATAAAATATTTCTACAAATAAACTTGCATATTAAATATATTTTCTTGTTTAGAATATCAGTGTCTGTATATTCAATGTGTTTCTGGTCGTCTTAATATTTGTAAGAAGCCCAAACTGGATTTGGTCTTCAAATAATTTCGTACGTACGAAAACAAATATTTTAGGAAATAAAATGAAATTTAGCCTAGTACAAATATTAGAACAATCAGAAACACGTTTAATATACAGCCTCTTATATTTTATGCAGAAAAAATATATTTGATATGTAGTTACAATCGTTAAAAAGTCACTGTTAGTCGATGACATCTTAAACATTGCAGCAAACTCAGGAATATCCCTTTAAGAAACTTCGGCTGACTGAAAATTCATTAATTACCACCATGTTTCACTGGTTCGGCATGCGGTGGAATCAATGAGCAGACTATTATGTTTCGTAATTTGAATTATTTATAACGGGTTTTTTCCCCAGTGTAATTTGGAAGAGAACTCGAAATACACACTGATGGTTAGGTTTAAATGCATCTCAATGTAACTAATTAAATTTATTCTGTGGGGCAGTATACACTCAATATTTTGCAAACGCTGCATCATTAATACTTTCTTAGTGATTCATGAGTACATGTAACTCTGATTGGGTTTCTTCCGTTCCAACCAGTGCACCACGACTGGTATATCAAGATGAGTGGTATGTGATGTCCTACCTGTGAGAAAGTGCATATAAAAGATATTTTACCACAGATGAAAAAAATGTAGCGGGTTTCCTCAACAAGACTGTCTGAATTACCAAATATTTGATACCCAATAGCAAATAATTAATAAGTCAACGTGTTCTCGTGGCGTCGTTAAACAAAACAAATTTTTTTTTTAATGTTGTAGAGGGGCAAACTACAATCCCATGCTACTAATCTACAGATCAGTCTAGTTCATTTAGTGGACACTGATTTCCCCTATATTACTGTACATGACATTAGAATTACCATAGGCGGAGAACAAACGACCACTGATTAAATAGTCTACAACAGGAGAGTTATCAAAAAAGTATTTTTGTCTGTGGTCAAATGGCCCAGACATATTTTTATCATAATGCCAAAACTGTCACAAAGATCCCTCTTTGAAAAAAGGTGTCTATTTTGCTCGGTTAACAAATACCCAATTTCAGACTGCAAACCGAACACAATGTTGAAAACAGCTTCAGAGGGCTTATCTTATAAAAAGCCTTCAGGTATGCACAGGATCGCTGAATGTTTTATTATTATATCCCCCAAATTCATCATCTGTAATATGTCGCAAAGTGCAGCCTTAGTGGACGTATTCGGACATAAATCCCGTACTGAAATTGATGAGATCGACAATCGAAAGCACTGCGGTCGTCCAAATTCGACCAGTGTCGTTTGAAATCTTCATATGGCTATTTTTCCCTGTTCTTTTCAAAGGAATCCTGATTTGCTGTAATGTAGAACGAGTTTCGATTTAAGATTTAATATCCTGATTAAACTAAGAGTGCAGGATGTCCACCCCATATGAACTATATCGAATGAATGGAGTTTTAACGACACCCCAGCATGAAAATACATCAAAAGATTCCTTCTTGTCCGCTAGACTTTTAAGACATTTCATTAAATCCACTTGCACGACACGACCCAGTATTGCCAGTGACCGTAATGGCGACTTTTTAGTCTAAATACGGAGCTGACCAAAGCCTTGGTCCAATTTCGTGTGATAATAGTGTAATCCGTGGTGTTTTCGGACAGGATATAACACCGCTGCTGGGTAAGGAGATGACGCGGGTTAGCAAGACCGAGGATCGATTTCACTTAGCACACTTATCTTCTATTAAATTCGTAGACAAGGACTGAGAGGTGGACATGTACCCAAAGAAACGTTTTTAAAAGAAAACCTTTATATATGTGTGTGTATATATATATATATATATATATATATATATATATATATATATATATATATATATATATATACGTATACAGGTACATATACGTATACGTAAACACATACATATACATACACATACACATACACATACACATATACATACATACATATCTATATATATATATATAAATATATATATATATAGCTATAGATGTGTGTGTGTGTGTGTGTGCGTGCGTGCGTGCGTGCGCGCATACTGAATTGAGTTTTGATGCACTATAAACATTATTATGATGAACACAAAATCTGTATATACATTCTTTGATAATGTAAACATGAGAAAGTGTGTGATGGCTTTACTGGTTAAAAGTGATCCATTACCATCTTAAGACTAGCAGCATCCTCGACGCTGTCTCTTTAATAGAACAAATAATGATTGAATGGAGCACAAACGAGATACCAGAAGAGGCGAATCAGGGGTCGAAATGCCGCCGGCAAATAGTTTACGTTTATATCAACACATTAGATCATGTTTGGTCCGACAGGTTTTGATAAGGGCCGGAAGAATTTGTAGTTTGTTGGTCCGAATATCCGGTAGGATTGTCAGTCAATTTCTACCCCTGGCAATGGAGGAAAGCCAAACCATCAACAGTACATATAAACATATAAAACATAGAGGTACAAATTTACTGTGCGGAAAAATCACTCTGCCATCTAAAAATGCCCCTAGGTATGAAAATATGAATACACCTATATAGAAATAACGAACGAGTTACCAATAATTATTATTCAGTTTATGTCCGGAGTCAAATAATTTTCAGTTGTCACAAGCTATACTGCATGACAAATGATAATTATGTCACTAGGGTGATAAACGTGATTATAAATGGTAAAAAATTAATCATTCTATTTAATACCTCAGTAATTTTGTTCTCTCCTAAAAACTTTCATTTACATACTAGTATGCACAAACGCTGTAAACCATTTTACATAATATTCTTACACACCCGTTGGTGAGAACATCATGTGTTATTTATGATTACACATACTTGTTAACACGTGTACGTGTGTAAACAATTTCAAGACATACGACTGGCTGTTCCTAGGTGATGACCAGGTCACCAGTGTCATACGTTCAATAAAAAACAGCGCGATGGAAATCGATTATACTGCGACGTATCGTTAACCTGACAATCATGTGTCTGTGATGCGTAAGTAACCTACACGTGCAACGGCTGTAAATAACTTAACTTAGATGTTAACTTAACTTAACTTAGATGTTAAAATTTGCTTAAAATCTGGTTTTTGAGGATATGTAAGAAATAGAATAATACATTCGTGTCCGTTAGATACCATTTAACTCACAACTCGTTTAAAAACGTATCAAACGCGCTTTCGCTCGTTAGATACATTTTAAAACAATTCGTGAGATAAATGGTATCTAACGGCCACTCATATATTATTCTCTATTTCTAAGCGTTGATATCACTTTCTGTTAATTGGACGTCAGAAATAAAAACAATTTTAAAGAAAAAAGTTATATTTATTCTGTGAAAAGAAGAATTTATAAAGAATTGAAGGAAGGAAATATTTTATTTAACGACGCACTTAACACATTTTATTTACGGTTATATGGCGTCGGGCATAAGGTTAAAGACCATACATATATTGAGAGAGGAAACCCGCTGTCGCCACTTCAGGGGCTACCCTTTTCTATTAGCAAGGGATCTTGTATATGCTCCAGGACAGGATAACACATACCACGGCCTTTGCTATACCAGTCGTGGTGCAACGGCTGGAGCGAGAACGATCCCAGACAGACCGCGCATCCTATAAAGAATTGATATATTTTTTTTAAAACATCGGATGTGGAGATATTAATAGTCCAGCTACGGAAATATAGGTTTCATGATATGTAAGGTCCATACCACTCGTTATTCGACAATATTAGATAGCAGAATTGTACGTTTACTGTGAGGCAACCGACTGATCGATGACTAGTAATCTTAATGAACCAGTGCTTATCCATATAGAGTTATATTCTTAATATGAAACCTGATCGGCCATGTCCTTTTTGATTTATCAATCTGACAACCTGCAACACGTTTATACTTAAGTGGATCCACCATTAGTTGTCGTGAAATCCCCATGGCCGTGTTCACGCCAGGAGCTTCAGAAAAGACGTACGCCCCCAAAGGAGTGCTGGGAATACTATTTGGCAGAAGAAGCAAAAGCAGTTGTTGACAAAAATGTTTCGATTTGATTTCATTTGATTTTCGCGTTTATTCAAAATTTTATTTATGAGTAATCCTAACAGGTAAAAATTAGTAAGAAAACAATCCATAAACACAAAAGTTTGTTTTGTTTAACAACACCACTAGAGCACATTGATTTATTAATCATCGGCTACTGGATGTCAAACATTTGATAATTTCGACATTAAGTCTAAGAGAGGAAACCCGCTACATTTTGTTTCCCATTAGTAGCAAGAGATCTTTTATATGCACCATCCCACAGACAGCATAGCACATACCACGGCCTTTAATATACCCTTCCATAGCCACAAGGCCGGGACGTAGTCCAGTGGTAAAACACTCGCCTGATGCGCGGTCGGTCTAGGGTCGATCCCCGTCGGTGGGTCCATAGGTTATTTCTCGTTCCAGCCAGTGTACCATGACTGGTATATCAAAGGCTGTGATATGTGTTATCCTCTCTGTGGGATGGTGCATTTAACAAATCCCTTGCTACTAATCGAAAAGAGTAGCCCATGAAGTGGTGACAGCGGGTGTCCTCTCTCAATATCTGTGTGGTCCTTAACCAAATGTCTGACGCCATATAACACCGTAAATAAAATGTGTTGAGTGTGTCGTTAAATAAAATATTTCCTTCCTTTACAGATCCCTTGACACTAATGATAAAATGTAGTGGGTTTCCTCTCTAAGACTATATGTCAAAATTTCCAAATGTTTGATATCTAATAGTCTATGATTAATAAATCAATGCTCTAGTGTTGTCATTAAACAACACAAACATTTAACCTTTTTCATAGACAAATAATTATTTCTTCTTACACACCCGTTGGTAAGAACAGCATTCGTTATTTTGATAACACATACTTGTTAAGACATATACGTGTGTTAACAATTTCAAGACATACGACTGGCTGCTCCTAGGTGATGACCAGGTCACCAATGTCATACATCCATTGAAAACACAGCACGGTCGAAATCGATTACACTGTGACGTATAGTTAACCTGACAATCATTTGTCTATGACGCGTAAGTTAGCTACAGCTACAAGAACTGTAAATAATTTGTAGTCGAAAAAGATGTTAAAATTTTGTTTAAAATCTGGCTTTTGAGGATATGTAAGAAATAGAATAATACATTCGTGTCTTTTAGATACCATTTATCTTACAACTCGTTGTTAAAAAAAAGTACCAAACTCGCTTTCGCTCGTTAGACACATTTTAAAACAACTCGTAAGATAAATGGTATCTAACGGCCACTCACGTATTATTCTCTATATATTGTCTGACTGTGTTTGGGTGGTGGTGGGTTTTGTTTTGTTTTTAAATAAAAAAACAGAGAGTAATAAACCGTAATAAAATGTGTCAACGTAATAATACAGTACAGGAATTAAATAAGTACGCACTGTAACGCCGCATAGAGCTCCTGAGGAATAGAGCTCCCCGAGGCGCTCTGTGCGTCGTTAAAGAACCGCATAGAGCTCCTGTCCCATAAAGTTTCCGAGGAGCTCAATGCGTCAATATGCCCGATCGCCCCACATTCAGCTCCCCTGTTATCAAATATCAACTACTACAACATAAACTACTGACTATATTTTTTACTTTAAGTTCTACTTCTTTATTCCTCAATCAACATCATCAAAAACAACAAATCACCACCGTTGTGGACGTCGTCATCATCATCATCATCATCATCATCATCACAATCATCGTCATCTATGTTCTAAAACTTTCGTCTGCGATCATTTGCCTCTCATCAGTGTAGGTTAAAAGAAACTTTGTTGGGGCCCATTTTGTAATAAACTACCCATTTTGTAATAAGTACCCATTTTGTAATAAAAAAAGACCCATTTTGAAAGTTGTAGGCCGAACTGGCAACTTATCCAAATGCACAGGAAATTTCTCCTTATACCAGAAAAAGAGACAATACATAATAAAGAATTCGGTTTTTGAACACACAAAAAAAGAAAGAAAAGAAACCAATTCAAAAGTCTTTCGGAAGAGCCATTGAAAAACGTTGTCATTGTAAAACTGATCAATGAATGTAAAAATAACGTGTATAATGTAAAAATAACGTGTATAATGTAAAATTAACGTGTATAATGTGAAAACGATTAGAGACGCATCGCATGGACTTTCAAAACGTATTAAAGAATTTGAAATGAGAAACCAAACTTTTCATTTCCAAAAAATATCATTTATAACAAAGTTTCCAAAGCTTAACGCGGAAATAATGAGCCAAGCACTGTACCAACGTCGGTTAAGCGAGAATAACTGTCGAATTCTTAAATCCAGTCCACTGCCTTTTCTAGCAATTCGAATAAGTTTCCGGACACTTACAACATTTTCAAGTACGCTATGTAAGCCCAATCGTTGCACTAAGCAATCGTTAAGATGTAATTGTGGAAGGAAAGCTTTTGTTAAAGTGTTGAACTCAATGGAGAGCCTACTAAAAGAGCCAAGCATATGACAGTCATCATGCATACACCATCGAATAATTTCGGATAAAATCTCGTTTGGTAATGTTTGCCTAGTATCGATATTACCTCGATTGATACTGTCGCTGATTATGCATTCTGTATCATCAGCAATACTACGTTCGTTAGTAGGTGGTGTGGAAAATGGATACATGCTACCATCATTATTTAATACAGAACCATTGTTGTCTTGGTCAAATCCAAAACGGTCTAAAGTATTAGGAACCATTTCGTTTGAAATACTTAAACTGACATAATGCTCACCGTGGCCTTCAGCAATATGGCCCAGAGACAATAGTGTAGTTGCATGAGGGCCGAGACTAGAAAATACCAAGATGTTTACACGAAACATTTGCGCCGCTCGCTGCAGCGTTATGTGGTCACCATAGGTACCGGTGTTCATCATGTTGGTCAGATAAGACTAAAGATCATTCTCTGCAACGAATGCATGAATTGGGGATAAATCGAGGGCAACCGGGTGATTTCGTAAGTCTTGAAAAATTTCTCTCCATGATGTATCTCCTGAACAATGCACACCAACTTGCAGCAGCTGATCAGCAAGAGCTTCAAACTGACAGTTTCCGTCCGGTAATGGACAGTTAGCCCTTCTCATTGGAAATTGCTTAGGCGTTCGTTGTGATTGTAAACCATGTAAAATTTTCGTTTGTGGGCTGCAGATTTATGTTTGGTGTTTATCTATTCTGGTGTAATCTAACCAAAGCCCGTGGTATGTATTCTCCTGTTTACAGAAAAGTGCATATAAAAGACCCCTTGTTGCTTATCGGAAAGAGTAGTCTATGTGGCGGCAGCGGGTTTCCTCTAAAGAAATATGTCAGAATGACCATATATTTGACGTCCAATAGCCGATGATAAGATCAAACTTTACTTTACTTTACCTTTCCCACACGGGGCGGTATGTAGCCCAGTGGTAAAGCGCTCGCTCGATGCGCGGTCAGTCTGGAATCGATCCCCGTCGGTGGGCCCATTGGGTTATTTCTCGCTCCAGCCAGTGCAACACGACTGGTATATCAAAGGCCGTGGTATGTGTCATCCTGTCTGTGGGATGGTGCATATAAAGATCCCTTGCTGCTAATCAAAAAAGAGTAGCCCATGAAGTGGCGACAGCGGGTTTCCTTTCTCAATATCTGTATGGTCCTTAACCATATGCCCGACGCCATACAACCGTAAATAAAATGTCTCGAGTCCGTCGTTAAATAAACATTTCCTTCCTTCCCACGTGACATTGATCAAGAGGCTTCTGGAAGAAGCTATTCATCAAGAATTTGATATCGTTGACATACGTCTGTACACAACGCAAGAATAGCCATGATGATTATTTAGACACCGCATATGATGATGTTAAGGGTTGTACTGATTACAGTGAGTCATTATCGGAAGTGGGGAGCTCTATGCGTCAAGGTAAAATACCCATTTTAAAGTTGGTGTGTACCTTCGACCCATAGAGCTCGCGGGAGCTCTATGCGTTGTGGTCTAACACATAACGATCCCTGCGTACAAATTTAAACAAATAAATAAAACATTTGGATATACGCAAACAAATTTAGTTTTTGGCTATTAATTTTACAAAATATGTATCCATTAATACTTTCTTTCCAAATTTCAGTTGCTTTCTTTTACCCCTACCCCCTTTTCTCATTTGGGACACATTTTCTGGCAGAAGTCAGAGTCTGTGCCCTCAGTGAGCGTGTTTGAACATTAATTTGATATAAGCACGTTAACTTCCGACATTTGATCTGACAGTCTTATGTGGGCATACATACATACACATATATACATACATACATACATATATACATACATACATAGCGCTCCCTGGGAGCTATATACGCCAGGAGCTCTATGCGGCGTGACAACGCGCTAATCTTTAAAACATCCAGCTCACCAAATTCGAATTTTACAACATATCTACCGTTTAGCTGCATCATCTTCACCATACTGTACATGTGAAACGAGTGTGCGGAGTTCAGTTATTCCCTGAGCATTCGCACGTGTGGTAATCTATGTGTTAGAATATGGAAAATCAGTATTAAAACCTAGAAATAATGGCTTTTCAATAACAACAAAAGCTTACGAAGACCTCAAACATTGAAGTTTGGCAATTCAATTAAGGCACCGTAGAGTTCTACAGATACGTGACGTGACACGCATGGAAACCTGCAGAAGCTTCACGAAACACGCGATTACAACACGCGGTGATTCCCATGGTAGCAAATAAGTGGTTAATTACTTAGAATGAAAACAGAATTAAACGCAAGTACATTTGTCGGTACAGAATAGCACTACCCTCTGTGCACGACATCGGGTTTTTCAACCGGATTCTTTAATTCCAAATTTCAGAAACATTCGTTTGATGTTTCGTTGTTTGGTCAAGATGTCAAATATACTAATACACCGCCTTGTAGTCTGTATTATAATTTAAAATGTAAAGTTTTGTCGAAATTGTGATAAGGCCAGATAGTGGCACCATGGACGAGACACCATAATCAGATCTCTACTAATCGGTTGATGTACACGAACGAGATTTTCGTAGACTGTATTTTTGTTGGTTGGTTGGTGGTTTTAGTAAAATTGCCTGTGTAGAATTATCAGCTTCATATCGAGAACATACAACATAGTCGAGCATTCCGGATCTGTGATAAAGCGACCAGGACACTGTATGTTACCTCTTCATAAACAAGTCTGCCTTTGAACTCACTTTTAAAATAACCGGATGGGATAGAGCCCAGTGGTAAAGCGCTCGCTTGATGCGCGATCGGTTTGGGATCGATCCCCGTCGGTGGTCCCATGGGACTATTTCTTGTCCCAGCCAGTGTATCACGACTGGTATATCAAATACCGTCGTATGTGCAATCCTGTCTATGGGTTGGTGCATATAAAAGATCCCTTGCTACTAATGGAAAAGGTTAGCGGGTTTCCTCTCTAAGACTATATGTGAAAATTACCAAATGTTTGACATCTAATAGCCGATTATTAATAAATCAATGTGTTCGTTCTAGTGGCGTCGTTAAAGAAAACAACCATTAAATGTATCTTACCGCTTCATAAACAAGTCTGCCTTTGAACTGGCTTTTAATCTAACAGTGGTTCTCTTTATTGTACCCTGGAGACATCACGGACATTCGTCAGTTCACGCCGCGGTGGATCTGACATGATGGCGAAGATACACCATTGATAGTCTGGAGAGCTTGGCAAGTGTTGGGATCTCAAAGACACGGCTTATGGAGACGTGCCATAGAAAAACCATTAACCCCATAAGGCCCAAATGCTCGTATTTCTCATTACTTGAGATAGCTGTAAAGTAGAGGGTCTGACGTTTGTAGCCGTGGATTAATTGTTACACGAATGGAACACCTGTGTCGTTTGTTATTGCTACACCTCCCACACATTGTCAAGTCCTAAAGGATGGATATCTCATTTGTGGCAATTTCGGAGATCACTGGACTTTTACAGAAGATTTAACTTGATAAAAACTAAAAGACATTTGGGCAACCTAGGGAGACACCACAGCATCGTAGAGGTCTAATTAACGAGCTACTCTCGATTCACTAATATCAAAACCTATATTAGCTCTCCCAGTTACTTTTTGACTGACCGTTCAAAATTGCGCCAAATTTCCTCAATCAATATTGCGCACCTTTCTCTTTGGCATATAACTGCTCCATTCAAAATTCCATAGCACCAGCACCACACACCCCGCCTGCTACCGACCTGGTCGGGCTGCTGGTGCTCCCTTGCACCTGCCAGTGCAGGCGGTCCCTCCTCTCCCACTCCTAAAATAAAGTTTTTTTCGTACGTACGAAATTATTTGAAGACAAAATCCAGTTTGGGCTTCTTACAAATATTAAGACGACCAGAAACACATTGAATAGACAGACAAGAAAATATATTTAATATGTAAGTTTTTAATCGTAGAAATATTTTATTAGTCGGAAACATCTTACAATGCAGCAAACTCAGGAATGTCCCTTTAACTTATTAATAAAATAATCCTAAGCCGCAGATGTGTGATATGTGTCTTCGGTATGTGAACAATGTTTGATTGGCAAATCAAGATGGTGTGCAGATATGCCCATTTCTAAAGTCAGTTTATAATGCTATAAATTCTGAAATCTAAAACATTTCCAATGGGTGCATGTCTTGAACCTTTCTAGAAATCTCGCGCTTACCATATCATATGACTCGACCGTTAGTCTGGTGCATGCAAATGATTAGTGAAAATGAAACCGCAATATCTCGGGCCATATTTTGCTATATATTTTTTGAATTCAGAAAATCGCATTTTAATATCAACTATTTCACAGCTAATGGTTCTCATTTTTCTATATTATCAGTTTATTGTCCAATATTTGCTTTGTTAGGTTTAACATAAAGTACAATAATTAATCTGTCTGTCAAAGATCGCATTTCATAGAATGTTGGATGTCTTACCAACAAGTCTCTGGCTGTGAGGTTCACTAAGATAACTAAATGAAAGAAAAAACAACACTCACAGAGGAGAGAGGGACAGAGAGAGAGAGAGAGAGAGAGAGAGAGAGAGAGAGAGAGAGAGAGAGAGAGAGAGAGAGAGAGAGAGAGAGAGAGAGACACGCACACACACACACACACACACAAAGAGAGATATGTACACAATACAGAACTACACTACCCTGTGATAGGTTTTCAGTAATATTCATCGACAAGCATGTACAGCCGAGCTGGAATGCACATTAATTGACAATACTCAGAAATAGTCTTGTTCGCCCTCGTCTTTAGTTCTCGTCTCTAAAGGTACGCTCATACGATACAACTTGAAGAAATGATTCCTAACAATGTCATTTGTGGTTTATACAAACAACTTAGATAATCCATGATACAAACCTTTTATTAGCGTTATACACATACACCCACATACACACACTTGCTGATTTTCACTAACAATGTGTGTGATACACATACACACACATACACAGACTTGCTGATTTTCACTAACAATGTGCGTGATACACATACATACACACACATACACACACTTGCTGACTTTCACTAACAATGTGCGTGATACACATACATTTACACACATACACACACATACACATACTTGCTGACTTTCACTAACAATGTGCGAGATACACATACATACACACACATACACATACTTGCTGATTTTTACTAACAATGTGTGTGATACACATACATACACACACATACACATACTTGCTGATTTTCACTAACAATGTGTGTGATACACATACATACACACTAACAATGTGTGTGATACACATACATACACACACATACACACACTTGCTGATTTTCACTAAAATGTGCGTGATACACATACATACACACAGATACACACACATACACATACTTGCTGACTTTCACTAACAATGTGTGTGATACACATAAATACACACACATATACATACTTGCCGACTTTCATTAACAATGTGTGTGATACACATACATACACACACACATACACACTTGCTGATTTTCACTAACAATGTGCGTGATACACATACATACACACACATACACATACTTGCTGATTTTCACTAACAATGTGTGTGATACACATACATACACACACATACACATACTAGCTGATTTTCACTAACAATGTGTGTGATACACATACATACACACACATACACACACTTGCTGATTTTCACTAAAATTTGCGTGATACACATACATACACACAGATACACACACATACACATACTTGCTGACTTTCACTAACAATGTGTGTGATACACATACATACACACACATATACATACTTGCCGACTTTCATTAACAATGTGTGTGATACACATACATACACACACATATACATACTTGCCGACTTTCATTAACAATGTGTGTGATACACATACATACACACACACACATACACACACTTGCTGATTTTCACTAACAATGTGCGTGATACACATACATACACACACATACACATACTTGCTGATTTTCACTAACAATGTGTGTGATACACATACATACACACACATACACATACTTGCTGATTTTCACTAACAATGTGTGTGATACACATACATACACACACATACACACACTTGCTGATTTTCACTAAAATGTGCGTGATACACATACATACACACAGATACACACACATACACATACTTGCTGACTTTCACTAACAATGTGTGTGATACACATACATACACACACATATACATACTTGCCGACTTTCATTAACAATGTGTGTGATACACATACATACATACACACACACACATACACACACTTGCTGATTTTCACTAACAATGTGCGTGATACACATACATACACACACATACACATACTTGCTGATTTTCACTAACAATGTGCGTGATACACATACATACACATACACATACCTGCTGACTTTCACTAACAATGTGTGTGATACACATACATACACACACATACACATACACATACCTGCTGACTTTCACTAACAATGTGTGTGATACACATACATACACACACATACACATACCTGCTGACTTTCACTAACAATGTGTGTGATACACATACATACACACACATACACATACATACATACATACACACACATACACACACGTGTTGATTTGTACAAACAATGTGTGTCACGATTCCTCGGGTATCTGCAACTTGATCGTTTCTATGTAACAATGCACGTGACAGACGTTTAGAAACGAACATCGAATCGATTAACAGTCTTTTGTCTAGTTGTTAGTGTTTTACCGTGTGCACGTGTCAGCTGGTCGGAAATGTGATGCATGATGGTAATAATATGATATGTACCAAAAAGAAATCGGAAGAATAAAAAACGAGAACAAAACCGCACACGGACTTGCAGGTTATAGAATACCTAGCAACGATTTGTACACGAGCGGTACAGCTCCCGTATGATGCGAAGTACAATGGGTTGTTCTCACCCTACAACATCCTCGCAGATGTTTGTGCTATCAAGTGTCCTTTGTGTGGAAATGTTTAAAGTTACATACCCTAGTTTTTAAACACTAAGATATATCTTTTTTTACCATTAGCGCCGTTTTTGATAACTGAAACTATATTTTACTTAGATTTTATTGTTTAGATTATTCAGTTCCGTACATTTTTGGGCATCCCGGTGTTTTTAATATCACAAAATGCATTTGTGATGGTCTCTCTGTATTAAAGTGACAGACCTTAGTTTTTAAACACTAAAGCATATTTTTCACTATTAGAGCCATTTTTTTATTTACTTATATTTTAATGTTTAGATTATCCATTTTCGTAGAACCTACGTGTTTCTCGTCATCCTGGTGTTTATAATATCACAAAATACATTCGTCATATTTTTAAAAAACGCACGTGCGTCTAAAAAGTAACGGTTATGGAGTCGAGTTTTATTCTATTTTAAAGGATATTTCACCATTTTAACGTCACAGACTCTAGTTTCACTGTGTTGTAACTTTATCCAAAAGTGTTGCAGGCTTGTGGATTAAGTAAATTTAGGGTCCATTTTCATGTGTTAAAATCAAGGTCTGCGCCTTTAAGAATGGATTGACAATTTTGACATTCATGGAATTCCGAACATCGGAACCGCGTTACTCACTGTATGAATGGCGTGGGAAGCTGTTTGTACGTAAATCTGTAAAGTGGTTCTATTGTCCATGACTGATTCTCAATAAAGAGGTGCATATAAGGATCATGAAACGACCAAAAAAAAAAAAATTGAAATCAATGAATATTATATTCCATATAATAGTTATATATGTCAGCTGTATAGTGGTATAATGGTTTCAAGTTAACTGTCGTGGTTTTGTCTCACTGCATGGAATTGTAGCAGCTCTTGATACTTAATTTTGCAGTACAGAAATGTACGTTATACATTACCCCCTTCCAATAAAATTGTACTGAAATATCACTAAGACACATATCGGAAAAACACTATCAGCATGATAGAAATATATATTGAATAGACCTATCAGGAATTAAACAAACACATCAAACTGATATCAAAATTTATTTATTTGTATTGGCACCAACACAGTCACAGTAAACCACTGCCAAATAGGATTTTAACTTCAAACTGATCTGCTACAAGTTCACTCACTAAGTAGCATCTTGAAATGAAATAATAAATGCACATATTTTGTGATTTCAAAGACAAGCAAGAAAGAAAGCTCAATACCTAAACATGTTTGCTGATCGCCGCAGTACACAATTGCTATCCTTTTCATAATAGTAAATTGTAACGTACGTTTCACGAACAAGCTAAAATCTAAGAAATACTAGTTTAAGTGAAAAACACCAAGGAAACGAAGAATTATAGTTATCTTATTTTCTGATAACCTAAAACTTTAATAATGAGTGTCTATCTTCGACATAATAATTCCTTTACACAGTGTAACGTACATTTCACATCTGCAAATATTTGTATTCGGCCACTAATTAAACTAATGAAAATAGTAGGAAAAAACATCTTTCGAGGTTTCAGATTATGCTGATAGATAAACTGAACAATAATTTTGGGTCACATCCAAACATTAATGGCATACTTTCTTAATGATTGGTATCGTAAGTTTCTTGACAAAGTTCAATTTTGTCAACCTCTTTCTGTGGAATTTTGAACATTCGCTTTGATTTTCCCGACGGTACTGGATCATGAATGATACACAAAACAGACTCCAGGCTAATCCAAATGACATCTGGACGTGGGGGTCATTGAAACATCTGCCTACTTTGTTTCATAAATGAAACTTCCACTGGCAAGTTACTCGCATCCTTCTCAACTTGCAGTATTTTGCTTGATGGAATATAATTGACCTTTCTTCTTTCTCTCTCTTTCTTCAGGTATTTCTCTCCCTCGTTTGCCTTTTTGCGTTCTCTACATGCATGCTGAATCTCAGCTCGAGTTTTTGCCATAGTTTCTATAAATGGAGATTGAAAAATTTAAAATAAAATTACGTTACTAAAGGTTTCATAAAGAGTTGATAGATGCAAGAAATTAATTATAAAATATACGTGTAAATATTGCAAAATATATAGTTTTGTCAAATCAGGCTAACCGTTAAATGACACGTACTTTAACTTTAATGGAAGAGGTCGTTCTAATTAATGTCACTCTATTTATCCTAGTTATATGAAACCGATGTAGTATATTTTAAATTAACGTAAACCTGCTTTAACTTAAAAATAATTACATCTAACATTTATAATTTGATTGTAAATGTAATAAAATATGATGGCCTAAACATTCAAGAAGTTTAACTTACGGCAAGAACATTAATTAAACAATACAAACTGGTGCCTGATAGTTGAAATGTTCGTTACCAATTGTAACGTACATTTCAATTATTTTAGTCCACTGTGGAGGAAAAGTAATAAAAAGTAGCAAAACACGCACCAGCTGATTGATTACATAAAATATCTAATTTTATTTTTAAAGCAGAAACAGTTTTGTTCATACTTGATTATAAGCAAAAATTGTTCTGAATAAAATACCAACTCACAGCTTGACTTTTACACTCTGTGCAAATATTCCCATCCACGTTTTTCAGTCTCTGAGATCGTAGATTACAAAGTGGAATCCCCTTGCAAATCACTTGGCAGTAGGGGCCTACTAATAATCAAGCATTCTTCTTATTTCATGAGAAACGTACTTTTCATATAACGTACATTTCAATAACGAACATGTCATACGCGCACAAATCAATATCTATAAACATACTGTTATAAAAGGCATATTTGCTAACATGCAGTATTTGAGTGGAATATACAACTAAATTATGGAATAACAAGGTATAACTTTTGGTGACGATAATTATTGTATAAACAGCGGTAACATACATTTCAAGAATTTGTATACGCTGCCCAAACTAAATAATTGTCGTGCTGTTTATTTTCAGCATTAAATTGAAGGTGATGTCTTTCCTTATAAAAGTGATTGTGCAATAGAAATAAATAATTTCGAATATACATCAGTGTCAGAACTCACTTAGAAAATGCGATATTAACAAATATAAAATGTGTAACGTACATTTCACATTTACTTGAGACAACATCGTTTGACCCTGGGATACTAATTCAGTTCCCTCATTTAATTACAATTTCATAAAAAGTCAACAGAATATTAACAAACTTTGCGATAATAACAAATATTTGAACCCAGTAGTGTTTTTCCATTGGTAGTATACATTTGTTATAAAATATATTCAAGTGAGACAGTAACGAACATTTCCAATTTGAAATGTTATGTCGCCGAACCATAAAAAATAACTGAGATTCCAGTCCACATATTATGTTACAAAGGTAATACATGGGTATGTTTCGGACTAGAAACTCACTTGGTTTCCTAGAGTAATTGACGACAGTATTTTATGGTGCCGCACGTAAAATACTGAAATGCACATCCTTATTGAGAATCAGTGCATACTTCCATGAACGTCGAACATTATTACCTTCAATTTTTATAATTCCAAGTGAATAACTATTACATCAGTATTAAAATACTACCGAATACCAATAGAACTCGTTCTTGATTAAATTAATACACGGGCACAAGAGGAATCCTAATTCTACAGTTCTGCTCCCCACCCCCACCCTACCCCGACAGCGAATTCTCACATTTTAGGTAAAACTACTTTTTTTTTTTTTTTTAGTTATTTCAATAAATAATAACATTTACTGATTCAACATTAACAGATAACTAAAATGGTAATTTTATTTATTTTAAACAATTAATTTTTAAAACCCCAGCTGAAACTATTTATATATTGTTTACGCACTACCGAAAGTAGTGCAAAATTGAGGTTTATATGCAATTATGAACGTCTGGGCTTTTGTATGTTACATGATATCATTTGGATTAATTCAAGCATTTATAACAAAGGATGATTTACATAATGGAATCATTTAAAATATGAATTGCTGTTATGGATATCGCTAACCCATAAGCACCTGCCGGGGGCACGTTCTAGTCAGTGAAGTTAAATACACAGGATTGCTAGTTGGAATTGTTATTGGATGTAAGCAAGACCATGCTACTAGTATATCATGATCAATATTAATATAAAATATTCATTTCAGTTCAATTAATTTCCATGTATAAGGTTCAAGCACACTTTCCAGGACACATTTCTCAACTACATGATAATTGGAGATGATATATATATATATATATATATATATATAGAGAGAGAGAGAGAGAGAGAGAGAGAGAGAGAGAGAGAGAGAGAGAGAGAGAGAGAGAGAGAGAGAGAGAGAGAGAGAGAGAGAGAGAGAGACGGGGGTACTGAGATGTGAACTCGACACCCACTAGCTGATGACCTAACCATTATTCCACCGAGATCAGTAATATAGATCAGTGATTTTCGTAATTAAATAAAAACAATTGCGGGGGATAACTCCCATGGGGTTTGGCACATATGGTCATCTCTTACCAGGGTCCACTTTTAGTTACCTCACACCCACGCATATAATGTGTCAGCGTTAGTGCACACACGGTTATTAAATCAAGCCTGTGTGAATTGGTAATTGCACCACACCAGTAATAATACGAAAATTACATTAACTATCCCATACAACTATGCTAAATGTACCTAATAAACAGGCTACATAAACCTATGAAAATCGTAAAATACTATAGTAACGCACCACTTTAAATGAGATTTCACATTAGTTTTGTTTTTATAGTGATTATTTTTGTCAACACATCATGACGTCATTGACACCGCGTCGCCGTATTTGATTGTCTAGTAATGCATTTCACTCTTGGTTCGGAACTTCAATTTGGAATTAGCTACGCATAAACCCATGGGAGTGAGTTTAATATTTAATTGTTATCTTCTTTTTCTTGGATAGCAAAAGCGATCCATTATAAGTAATTATCACACGCGATTACGCAAATTATGTTGTTACGTCTGGGTCTGAAATATGTTTTCAGTCATTATAGCATTGTAGTCAAAGATTAACGTACATAATATAAAAATCATTCGTAAAACTATCGAAAATTAATCTTTATATCTCATTTGTAGCGTTTAATCATTTATACAACTACACAAATGGAGGCACCTTTATTATGTAATACGTCATCATTAAACACCCAGTGGTCTTTGTTTTAGTGATGATGTCTTTTGACTTCTGGGAAAATACACTACCGCAAATAATTACCAAGATTCAGATTTGCATTTACGAATATATTTGGAGGGGTGGGCGAGAAATAAATCCGCCGGCCGGTGATTTTATTTCAAAATAAAATCTCCGGGGGGGGGGGGGGGTTTTCTAGGGGGAGGGGGGGGGGGCGGGCATATTTCGCGTCACCGGCTTCTTCATCCAGACCAGGAACGGCAACTGTGAAAATACGAGTTTTTATGGATGTTGTTGTGCTTTGTTTTCTTTTGTCAAACCAATCTGGAAAATGGCAGTCATCCTAAAAGCAACTAGGAAGGAGGCATCCTGGAGTACCAGTCTTCTTGACGAAGTATGAAGGATGCATCCCTGTAAGAAGAATGTATCATGGAGTGACAGACTTCTCAAATAAAAACGAAATAAGAACTATGGCAGACTTCTAAGCTAAAGACTGTGTGACAATCCTCTTATAAATTAAACAGCTGACAACTGCAAGTTATGGGGAATACATCACGACCTTGTCAGAACATCATTTGGATTATCTTGAACAGGGATACGAACTTGAACATGTTAATGGTTTTATCTTTCACATTTCCAAATGAACGCAAAGTCATCATTATCAGAATAAATAAATGAAAACAACTTTTCTTAAAAAAAAAACCCAGTCATTTGTGGAAATCATCGACCCTGTTCAATATGCGATATGAAGCAATTAGTTGGCCGGTAACCCGAGAATGACCACTAGCTCCCCCCGCCGTGCCGTCTGTATCCGTGTCTGGAGAGCCACTCGACGTCTGCTGACATGCGTTGCACCAGCTGGGTTTGTATCCTGTGTGTTTAGAGTCCGCCGATGAGCGGACAGAGCGTTCGACAGTCGCATGACAAGACATTATGGCTTGAGATGACACCTGTGCTTGGCGGATCTCTTTGGCTTGTCGTCTGCTTGACGTCTATCGATTTGTTTGTTTTCCGGTTTTTTTTTTTTTTTTTTTTTTTTTCGCATGGGTGACAGATAGTAAGATAGTTTCTTAAAGGCACGGGTCCTAGTTTTGTTTAGACGGTGTAAAATGTTTTTCGGCTATAACAGTTGGTTTTGTTACCTTTAAATTACAGATGACTTGCAACTTGTTGCTACAATTACCAGATGTTGCAAATGTGTTTTCTCGTCGTCTTGGGGTGTGTTCTGCCAGTCGTCTGTCGCTAACGCTTGTAAAATATGTTTTACGCTACGTGTTACACCTAATGACCACGTCTGGAACCAGTCAAAACAGTTTGCAAACGTTTGGCGAAAAACGGTTGGCTGAACTTAGATTTGGTGTTTGCAGCACTTCAAAATGTATTATATGTCCAACAGAAAGTAGCATCCTTTTAATTTAGGAAAGTAATATAACAGGAGAAAAGACTTATAGGGTGTATATCACCAAATCCCATCCCATAGGCAATAGTAACATATGTGGCTAAAACTTGTGAAGACATCGTTTCAGTCAACATATACACTGTGGATGTTAAGACGTCACCTCTCACCATCATAGCAAAACAGAACAAAAATAGGGGTAACTAGACTGATAGTTTTAAACATAACGGAAAGGGTCTTTGACTATCGCACAAAAACTATCCTTCTATTTTCACTAGCACCTCGCACGTTTCAAGTAGTATAGTAGATGGTACATCGGTACTAGTTCAAATTAAATTACAGAAATATACTGGCCAGATGAAATAACATTGTATGACAACAAACACTGTCGAATTGATCGCCAATGGCAGGACTTGGCAGCATTCACTATAAAATTTCATTTCATTTCAACTTATTTTCGTGTTTATGTCCAATTAAGGTTCAAGCACGCTGCCCTGGGCAAACACCTCAGCTATCTGGGGTGTCTGTCCAGGACAGTGGGTTAGTTGTTAATTGTTAGAGAGAGAGAGAGAGAGAGAGAGAGAGAGAGAGAGAGAGAGAGAGAGAGAGAGAGAGAGAGAGAGAGTGTGTGTGTGTGTGTGTGTGTGTGTAGTGACCTTACCCATTGAGTCGTTAAAACTCGCTCTGGGTGGAGCCGGTACCGGGCTGCGAACCCTGTACCTACCAACCTTATGTCCGATGGCTTAGCCACGACGCCACCGAGGTCGGTCTATAAAATTAAACATTAGTCGCACTTCGAACATGGATACTATGAGATGCTATTTGGTAGACTACAGCCTATAGGATATTGAAGAAACACTGTTTAATATGAGTGATAACTGTTCGTTCTTATTGTACTTTTATATTCGTGGTTAACGGGTAGTGGTTAGAGAGAGGGAATTTGGTGTAATGGTCTTAACTACTACGCTAGCATGGTTGGTGGTTATTTTAAACCTTTTTTTCGATCTCAGAGCATAGTAAATTTACATCACGAAATCTCATTTGCTTGCTCAGTGTCGTTAATTTCATTTTAAATTCCTATTCCGTGCGAATGAGCTAATGGTACTTGTTGCAAGATGTTGCAGAAATTGACTTTATAGACATCGACCTTCGTACAAAACATTTGTGTGACAGGAAATCGCATTTTCTTGTTTAGTCCAGATCATTATATTTAAACTTGTACTCCACGTGAATCAGCTAAAGGTACTTGGTGCAAGATCTTGTTAAACACAATCTACTTAACACTGGTTCACAGCCGGAGTGGCGTTCCACGGTCTGGTGTTACTGACGGGTTTCCTCGATCTCTCAGGTCAATATTAGCTCAACATTGGGGGCGAAGACCAGATTTGAACGTCTCTGGGGACCCTACATTTCCATGGTCTTCATCAACTGTGGCTACAAGTCGCCAGTATATTTACTACTTTGCCAAATATTTAACTGAAAAGCTTCTATTGTGACTTATTTAAAAAAAAAAAAAAAACACGTTGTTGTTTGTTGTTATTTTTCTTTTTTTAATTTTAATTTTTTTTTGGGAGTGGTGGGTTGTTTTTTTTGGGTGGGGGGTGGTTTGGGGGTTGATTTTGAATTGCAGTGTACAGTAGAAGTAGTAGTAGTAGTAGTAGTAACTTTAGTAGAAGTAGTAATAGTAGTAGTGTAGTAGTAATAGTAGTAGTAGTAATAGTAGTAATTTTAGTAGTAGTAGTAGTAGTAGTAGTAGTAGTAGTAGTAGTAGTAATGGTGGTGGTCGTAGTGGCAATTGTTGTTGTTAAATTGATTGTAGTATTATAGTAGAATAAACAAATGATTAATTTGATAGTTTGTAACATTAAACACCACTTCGTGAAGTAAATACAGCATCAAAGACAGTAAAACTAATGTACATAATGCCAAGTAAACAAACTCTCGAAAATAGCTCTTAACGGAAAGTAATCCTCTCCGTAAATGTCTCCACCGTGATTCCACACGACATTTTTCCAGCAGATGAGATAATTTCCCGTTTGCAAAGACGGAATGGACATTGTCCGGTCTGTACATTAGCACGAGGACACCCCATAAAGAGGGGCACGGAAGCCGAAACCCCTCAACAGGATTTATTCCTTTTTTGTAATGACGTGTCGGCAAACTATTGGTTTTCGTGATTAGTATCGCACTCTCGTCTGCCGCCGAACGCCGGTTTCTTCCGGTCACCGTGTCGCTGGTTATCGTCGTTGACCTGTCGACCGGTGTCAAAGTGATATCAAGTGGTCCATGGTCGATGTTATTACTCAAATGTTCGTTTTAAGATGAGCTCAAACTACGATTGGGCAGTTATGCAGGCAGTTTCTGTGTAAGTAGATGAGCAGAGTGGTCGATGGGTCATCCCTGTTCGTTAGCCAGTCACATTCCTCGTTTCTTATGACTGTAGGTTATATTTTACGACATGTTTTATAATGAGTTACATTTTGTTGTTTAGTATATTATAATTATATTTGCGTGACTAATTAAGTTTGTGTCGATGGAGTGGACATTCCGAAAAAGTACGTCTGTTAATTCGAAGTGTTTTTAGGGAGTGAAATTCTGCGCATGACAGCTGGATTTGACCTTCAGTACTTTCAGACTTCGAACCTTGTTATTAAATCCTAAATCTACAGACTCGAGTTTCGGGGGGAGGTGGGAGTGGGTATGTTTCACAGGAGAAACTATATTCTTGAACCATTTCAAGCACAGTAAAAATATTTTAGCACGTTACACCCTTACCCCGTTAGTCAACTCGTCCCTACTGGTACAAATATTAACTTTATGCATCAAGATGTGTTATTCACTGTGTTTCTGAACTAAAAATTTTTTTATAAAAAAAACTAATAAAAAAAAACTTTTGGCAGCGCCACTTAAGTGTGTGGGTATTACATGTTTTACGTCGATTGCTTTAATGTATTTTTCAAACCATAATATTGCCTCAAAATGGCAGCACTGCACCTGTTCGACGGAACATGTTCGCCCCGATTGGCTCATGGGTTCAAAAAGAAATTATATCCCTGAAGACGTATGTACACCCTGCTGTTTGCCTTACAGTTACAACTGGCAGATGATGTGTCAGTTAGAGCCGAACTCGGGGTAAGGAGGTGCAGAATACACGAAAACGTATTCTTTGAACTTTAGTTGCTACCATTTTTGCCTGTCTGGAAGGAAATGTTTTATTTAACAACGCACTCAACACATTTTATTTACGGTTATAAGGCGTCAGACATATGGTTAAGGACCACATAGATATTGAGAGAGGAAATTCGCTGTCGCCACTTCATGGGCTACTCTTTTTTATTAGCAGCAAGGGATCTTTTATATGCACCATCCCATAGACAGGATAGCACATACCGCGGCCTTTGATGTACCAGTCGTGGTGCACTGGCTGGATGCCTGTCTGGAAAAGACTCCATAATACTGGGTCCTGATTCTCTGGGGGGTTTTTTTTACTCCCCTACCCCCTCCCCCCCCCCCCCCACCCCGCCCCCTCCGGATTCAGTTGTCCTTTTGTTTAATGTGTCACACTTCATGAATAGTGCATAGTCCATTTTCACAATGTGTTAACGGACAGGAAAGTAAAATTATCCACTTTGTAATGTGCTAAACTTCATGAATATTCGTGGTTTAATTATTCATTATATGCCAGTATTCTCGAATTTATTTGAACATGTGACCAATGTGAAACAAGAAATGTAAAAATCGAGACTGTGTTGCTGGCGAAACTGTTTTAGTTGCCCGTGTTTTTACGATGATTCTCATATTAAATTTTAACCCCATTCGATTTTCACCCATCGACCTTTAAAACGAGTTCTATTTCCATTGTTAAGACAATGGGATTTTAAAGTTCTGTTCTGATAAGCAACACTTCGTCTTTTATTATGCAAGGCAAAGAACCATGAACAGAAAATAGCCACGTCAACACATTTTAAACTATGGTTATATGGTGTCTAGAACATGGTTATTAAGACGTCTGATCGAGAGAGAGAGGGGGGGGGGAGAGGGATAGAGAAAGGGGTGAGGGTTGGAGGGATCTAGCTGCCGCCACATAGGCTACTCGAAACCAATGAACAGCAAGGAATTTTATATGCACTTTCCGTGAATAGGACGGGCTATGATATACCAGCCACGAGGTTGTGATGGGGTTTGGTGAGGGGGAGGTCTACCGGGGACGATCGGTCTTACAATTTATCACACCTCGGACGATCACTTAACTAGTCAGTAACTGTTACACCCCGCCCCTTTATTACTAAGCTACATCTCACTATTTGAGTCGGAGAGTCAGCTGTAAGGGCGCTTCCACACGGTACTATGCGAGAATAGCTCATTGACAAAATAAACATTACGATATCATCAGATGTTGTGCAGTCGGGTATTTTCGTGGTTATTCTCGTACGAGGCACTCGTATTGTGTGGCGCCGCCTTTAGTTTGATTCACACGGTCTCTCAGGGTTCAAATTCCCGGTCGGAGATCTGACATTAGTCAACGCTGTTTCGTGTTCTGGGGATATTCCGTCTCGATTGATCATCTCAGATTTGTTATGGCTACTGTTAGAAGTATGTCAGCGATATTTTGATTGGTCAAAAAAGATCGTCAAGTCATGCTATTAATTCTGGTTTTACTCAGATCTACGAGCAACGATATCTTTCCAGTAATATATTGGTTCGCTTAGCTTTATTTCAAATCACACGAGCTTTATCGAGTTAAATTAAACACTAGTGCTATGTAGACGTCTGTAAGAACAGCAGTGTTACGTCGAGTTTGAGCAAACAATACATCGAGTTTGAGCAAACAGTAGTGCTACATCTGTCTTACATTTGCATCGCCCCACCAGCCACTAGATACCAGACGAACGTGCGTGTTTGTTTATTACAAACACGTATATATGCAGAAGACGATGGGTAAACGACCCTGGTATCACCACGGCCGCTCGTAGGTCTGCCGATCAGCGCCACGAGTGACAGAACACATCTTCTGGCTCTGCCAAAATCGCAGTTTCATCTTTCTGGCTGAAAGGAAAACAAGTGTTAAGGTGTGCATTGCTGTCGGTGATAACGACCTTGATCACATCGTTAGCATGAACACAGTGGTGTTTCGAAAACAAGGAGTCTGCATTTAGACGATTATAGGCATAGACGATAGAACAAGAAAGAGGTTGGGGTGGGGTGGGGGGGGGGGGGGTGTGCAGAGTATCATTTCAGTTTAATATTTCTGATAGAAAGGAAAACAAGAGTTAAGATGTGCACTGCCGTCGGTAATAATGGCCTTGATCACATCGTTAGCATGGACACAGTACTAGAGTTTCCAAAATATGCAGTCCGGATTGAGACGAATCGTCACGATGATAGACATAGACAATAGAGTGGGAAAGAGGTTGGGAGGGGGTGTTGCAGAGTATCATAAGGCAGGCACCCTATCATTAACTTAAAGAAAACTAAGACAAGAGACAGACTACTTATTGAAAGGTAAAGTTTGTTTTGTTTAACGACACCACTAGAGCACATTGATTTATTAATCATAGACTATTAGATGTCAAACATTTGGTACTTTTGACATATAGCCTTAGAGAGGAAACCCGCTACATTTTTTCCATTAGTAGCAAGGGATCTTTTTATATGCACAATCCCACAGACAGAAAAGCACATACCATTGCTTTTGATATACCAGTCGTGGTACACTGGCTTTATTGAAAGAAAACATTCTACAATAGGTATAGCGTGCCAAAATTACTCTTTTTTAAGGAAGCGAATGCGTTCAAGATAAAGTGTTTATGGCTTCCGAGATATGCTGACGTAACAGCAGTCTGGCTCACTATTCAACTAAATGTACATGTGATGATGAAAGAGATACCATGTACGTTTAGCCATGACGAGCAAAGTGTTTTTTCTTTCTTTCTTTTTAGACCTATTACAGGTGTTTAAGCATTGTGAATACATGTAGCTACACGCGTGAAAGTCATAAACAGGTGTTTAAGCATTGTGAATACATGTAGCTACACGCGTGTAAGTCATAAACAGGTGTTTAAGCATTGTGAATACAGTAGCTACACGCGTGTAAGACAGGTGTTTAAGCATTGTGAATACATGTATCTACACGCGTGTAAGTCATAAACAGGTGTTTAAGCATTGTGAATACATGTAGCTACACGCGTGTAAGACAGGTGTTTAAGCATTGTGAATACATGTAGCTACACGCGTGTAAGTCATAAACAGGTGTTTAAGCATTGTGAATACATGTAGCTACACGCGTGTAAGTCATAAACAGGTGTTTAAGCATTGTGAATACATGTAGCTACACGCGTGTAAGACAGGTGTTTAAGCATTGTGAATACATGTAGCTACACGCGTGTAAGTCATAAACAGGTGTTTAAGCTTTGTGAATACATGTAGCTACACGCGTGTAAGTCATAAACAGGTGTTTAAGCATTGTGAATACATGTAGCTACACGCGTGTAAGACAGGTGTTTAAGCATTGTGAATACATGTAGCTACACGCGTGTAAGTCATAAACAGGTGTTTAAGCTTTGTGAATACATGTAGCTACACGCGTGTAAGTCATAAACAGGTGTTTAAGCATTGTGAATACATGTAGCTACACGCGTGTAAGACAGGTGTTTCAGCATTGTGAATACATGTAGCTACACGCGTGAAAGTCATAAACAGGTGTTTAAGCTTTGTGAATACATGTAGCTACACGCGTGTAAGTCATAAACAGGTGTTTAAGCTTTGTGAATACATGTAGCTACACGCGTGTAAGTCATAAACAGGTGTTTAAGCATTGTGAATACATGTAGCTACACGCGTGTAAGTCATAAACAGACTGTAAATTCGGCCCCTAAAAAATGGACACTAATTTTAGTTAAACTACAAACCTGTATCACATTTGGACAGAGTGAAACACGAGTTTGTGACTTTGAAAAGGTGAAATAGCCTTAAAAACAGACTAGAACTCGACTCCATAACTGTTACTTCTCAGACGCACGTGCGTTTTTAAAAATATGAAAAATGCATTTAGTGATATTAGAAACACCGGGATGACTAAAAAACCACTTCGGGTGTACGTATATGGATAATCTCAACAAAATAAAATGCATTTGTATAAGTAAAGTTTGATTTCAGTGATCCAAAACGTTTCTAATAGCGAAAATATGCCTTAGTGTTTAAAAACTAGGGTATGTCCCTTTAATGCTGACAGGCCTTCACAAAAGATAACTTTGTCGCCATTTTTATTAATATAATTTCAGTAACACAAACAAGTAAAGTAGCACTACTTTTCCACTAACTGTGCAATAAGCATTTTAATGACACCACTAGAGCACATTGATTTATTAGTCATCGGCTATTGGATGACAAACATTTGGTAATTTTGACGTATAGTCTTAGAGAGGAAACTGGCTACATATTTCCATTACCAGCCAGGGATCCTTTATATGCACCATCCCACAGGCAGGATAGTACATATCACGGCCTTTGATATACCAGACGTACGGGCTTCCGTTTTTGTAGGTGGGTACGCTGGCTTTGCCCGAATTATTCGGAAATGCCCGAATCTGGATAACATTGGCTGGAATGAAAAATAGCCAATGGGCCAATAACTGTGCAAGAAAAAAACAACGTTGAGGTTCACGTCTGTGACGGTACATGCTCTTAATTTCTTTTCGCCTGTGGCGATATTAATTGTTTTAGAAGGCCGCGTGCAGTTCCAAATGCACTTAGCACAGGTGGGCAACTTGTTACGTGATACCTTTGCGCGACGGTCGTTGAGCTGTACTTCTAATACACACCCAGCCCAGGTGTGGAGCCATGTGGCCAGTAGTTACGTAATACCTCCGCGAGTGCGGTTTTTACAACCGTGATTTGGCGACTTGGCGTCATTGAGTCTGGCGATCTAAGAGAAAGATATGCCGTCTTGGTCGCTGTGGAAATTCAGATGATACGTGAGGTACCGCCTTGTGCCCCCAGGCGATATTCGCTGTCTCTGAGAGTTTTGAATAAATAGCTAGGATTTTAGAGATATCGAGGAGAAACATAGGAAGGCTCGAGGGGATCGCTGTCCGTCCACTGAACGATCTATATTAGTTCAGACGGGACTTTGGTAAATATATATTTTCTGCTCTGTGTATAACCTTGATGTGATTGATGTGACTTTTAAATATTTTAATACTGTATTATACCAATATTATTTAGACTGTGCTGCCGGTCATCTGACGCAGTAATCTGTAGGCTCACTGTCCGAAATAATTATAAAAAGCTTAGCCAGTCATCATAGAGGACCTAGGTAAACTGTAGGTTATTGTCTTTATTGTGATAGGTACCAGTATTAATTCTGTGTTACAAGGTTACTGAACGAGTAGTATGGGTTAATTGAAAATTAACCAGTTAGGAATAGAGTTGTAATTCCTTTATTAATTAAGTTCTCCTGGAAGCGTTTCTCAATTATCACACGTGTGGGTGTTGTGTCACGGTGAAGTGATTAGAATATTGTGTAAACTAGACACCTAGAGATTAACTAATTAAGTGATCACTTCTGGGTTGTTATTATTTGTTGTTGTTAATGAACTACTGCGGCAGTACATTTGTCAGCGTAGGTTAATACAGATTCCAAAGTGTATTGTGTTTTCTAGTGAACTAAACGTGCTATAATAATATATACTTTATATAAGATCTTATCTCTGATCATACCTAGACGAGCCAGCGGGTATAACTGCCTGTTACATAGAGATCTAATAGATATACAGTTAGGAGAGATATTTGGACAATCGTGTTTCATTCAGTTACGGGTATTATAGGATCCCCGTGACAGGAGTAGAAAATTGGGGCGCTCGTCCCGGATCTGAAACGGGACAGGCATATTTAAAAAAGTATTGTTTGTAAATGGGGGCTTTATAAATTATTTTTACAAATTTACTAGAAGTAGCAATGTTGTTCACTAGAAAATTAATTAATAATAAGTGTCATATCTAAACATGGATAAGAATTTGCTGGATAGGTCTACGCTCAGTGTAGTGGAGATTAAGCGAGCACGTAAGGCCGAGTTAGTTGAAATCGCGGGTGAGCGAGAAATTGATTTAACATCAGCTAAAACCTTAGGAGATATAAGGACAATTATTATCCAGGAAGTTTTTGGTGATAGTCCTGTTATGGAAGACAGTGAGATTGTTCCAGAGATAGAGATAAATGAGTTAAGTGTGGAACAACAATTAGCTTTTAAAAAACTTGAGTACGAAAGAGAAGAACGTGCATTAGATAGATATATATATATATATATATATATATATATATATATATATATATATATATATATATATATATACAGAGAGAGAGAGAGAGAGAGAGAGAGAGAGAGAGAGAGAGAGAGAGAGAGAGAGAGAGAGAGAGAGAGAGAGAAGGAGAAGAGAGGAATAGAGAGAAAGAACAGAGGGATAGAGAATTCCAGTTAGCAAAATTAAAAGTGGAACATGAGTTAAAGTGGATCTAAAGACAGCCAGTTGGAGCTCATGTCCACCAATCAAAACCTTACTTGCAGAATCCTGCCAGTGATTTAAAACTAACAACACTGCGTAGTCCCCAATGTCCAGGTAACATTTCGTCTGTAAATAATAATTTAAATATTGACCAATCACACTTCGCCTTTTATAACGTTATTTGGGAGCATACAAATTCTAAAAATATCGGGCGAGTCTATTTTAGTGGCCGCAGTACAGCGAACCATACCAATACGTACGGGGTGGGTTATCAGTCTTCAATTTTACATTAAAAATTATTTATTTATTTATAACATTAAAAAAAAACTAAATCAGTCTTCAGTTTTACATTACAAATTATTTATTTTATAAAATAAAACATGTTTTAAGGCATTCGTAATTCACACGAAACATGTCGTATACCCTCAGGATAATTCGGAATGTTTTCAAATTATTTTTAAATCACTGGCAGGATTCTGCAAGTAAGGTTTTGATTGGTGGACATGAGCTCCGACTGGCTGTCTTTAGATCCACATGTAATAGTGGAGCTAATTTTAATTAGATTGATACTGAAGAAGTTAGACGTGAGGCAGGAAATGGTTTTAACATGTCGGAGGCTTATAGATCAGTGCCTGTATTTGATGACCAGGAAGTAGATATGTTCTTCCAACTTTTTGAACAGGCCGCTAAGCAGCTAAATTGGCCGCAGTCAAAGTGGACATTGTTAGCCGTGTCTAAGTTTAAGGGGAAGGCTAGTGTAGCTTATAATTCAATGAGTGATGAGCGAGCAAGTCAGTACGACCTAGTTAAGGCGGCAGTGTTGAGGGCGTATGAATTACGACCTGAAGATTATCGTTTATGGTATAGCGAGTTGAGAAAAACGCAGGGTCAGTCTTATAGTGAGTTTGTGCCCAAGAAGGCAGGGATGTTTGATAAATGGGTGGTGTCTCATCAGGTAGAGTCATATACCGAGTTACGGGAGTTGTTGATCTTACCGTATATTAAAAATGGATTATCAGTTAGCTTACGTATTCATTTAGAGGATCGTGATGTCAAAAAGATAGAGGGGGCAGGCATAGTGGCAGATGATTACGTGTTAATACACAAAGCTCAGGCAGTACAGGGTAGCTCTTTACAACAGGGTGATAAGAAGAAATTTCAGCCAGGTTTTTCCCGGGAAAGTAACTATCGGGGAGAGTCTTCTAGTTGGTCAGCTAGTCAGGCAAGGAATGTACCTGGTGGGCAAAGTAAGGATATACTTGCATTATCAGCCAATGCACGAACTTTTCGTCCACATTGCAGTTACTGTAAAAAGGATAACCATCTTGTCGGGGACTGTTTTAAAAGGAAACGCGATAATGCGCAAGTGGTCGGTTTAGTGAGGTCAGCTCCGTTAGCGAGAGAGTTAATGGTTAGTCCCATGGCAGAGAAAGTAAACCCGTATGTATCCACTGGTATGGTTTGTGATGTGAAACAAGAATTGAGTCCTAAGGCAATATCAATCTATCGAGACACCGGCTGTAGTCAGTCGCTGATAACGCAAGAGTGTTTAGCTGGTATTGAAAAGTCAGATACAGGACGTAGTTTGGCTTTAACCTCGGTTACTGGAGAAAAAATGGTTGTCCGGTTACATAACGTTTTCTTGTGTTCGAAGTTTGTGACGGGACCAGTCATTATGGGTGTTGTAAAGGACTTGCCTGTTGAAAACATAGGAGTTTTGTTGGGTAAAGATTTGACTAGTCAGTGTTGTCAGCCGAAATGTGACCAATTGTTAACTGAAGACAGCCCTTTACCCATAGAAGAGTGTGAGGTTGATGAGACTAGATATCCTGCGTGTGTAATGACTAGGGCTATGGCCAGTAGGTTAACACGATACCCAGAGGATATTTGTGATTTGTCTGATACGTGTGTGAGCCATGAAATTGGAGTGGATGAGGTTATCAGTAAAATGGTAGATAAGTCAACTGAGGAATTAAATGTAGTGGAACCTGTTGATCTCCCGCAGAGGGGAATTGAACCAGTTGTGTTTGATAGAGGGGATTTACCTTGTAATAGACAAGAGTTAATTCTAGAGCAGGGGGCTGATCCAAAATTGTTGGCAGCTCGCACTACATTGTTAACAGAGGGTGAGATGGAGGATCAGATGTCAGGTTATGATATGGACAAGGGAGTATTAATGAATAAGAGAGTGTTTGATAGGAAGGCTAGAAAGCAACTGAGCCATGCTCAGAGCAAAATAAAATCAGTGTTTGATAGGAAGACTAAGAGTCGGGAATTTAAACCAGGGGATAAGGTGCTGCTGTACCTTCCCATTAAACGGGGTTCATTGCAGAACAGGTATTTCGGGCCCTATGTTGTGCACAAACGGGTTAATGAGACAGGGTATGTGATAAACACTCCTGATAGGGTTAGGAAAAGTAGGTATTGTCACATCAATTTGCTAAAAGGTTATTTTGACAAACTGCCGATAGTTCCAGTGGTACCTGTCCAAATTGAGAGTCACTCAATTTCCTGTGATTACGTCAAGACTGCAGAGAGAAAATTAACCAACAGCCAGATTCTACCAGACTTGAACCCCCAGCGAGAAAAGTTGACTACGCTGATACAAGACAATGTTTCCATTTGTCAGGACCTTCCAACGGTTACCAATACCTTAAGCCAAGATGTGCGCTTGGAACCCAACGCTACACCGATTCGACAGCATGCCTATCGGAGAAAACCTGGAAAACGTGCGACACTGAAAAAGAAAGAAACGAAGTTCCAGTGGTCAGGTGAATGCGAGAAGTCATTCAACCGTCTCAAGCAGATGCGCTACTCGTCTCCCGTGATGGCAGCACCAGACTACCGAATGCCTTTCAAGCTAGCTGTGGATGCCAGTGACGTGGGAGCTGGAGCTGTGCTGTTCCAGGAAGACGAAAATGGACTGGACCATCCTGTAAGCTTCTTCTCCAAAACGTTTGACAAACACCAGGTGAACTATTCCACTATAGAGAAGGAAGCTTTGGCCATGGTACAAGCTCTGAAGCATTTTCAGATCTACGTGAAATCGGCAGTGCATCAAGTGGTGGTCTTTACTGATCATAATCCGCTTACCTTCATTCACAGAATGAAAGCCACCAACCAGAGAGTTTTGAGGTGGAGTCTTCTTCTGCAAGAATTCCCAATTACCATTGAACATATCAAGGGCTCTTCTAATGTAATCGCTGATGCCCTGTCCCGAAGTTGAACGTTATGATAATGTGTTGACATTCTTGATTTCTGTTTTGTTTTTATATATTTTATTTTGTATACCAGGGACTCAGAGACTCAGTGTGATTACTGGTAGTCACCTTATTGTTACATGTGTTATAAATGCCCGGTTGCGTCGGTTAACGCACCTTTTGTTTTAATGTAGTATAATTCCCTATTCCTAGAGTAGAGGAAATATCCTTTTTGAGGTGGGGGTGTGTGACGGTACATGTTCTTAATTTCTTTTCGCCTGTGGTGATATTAATTGTTTTAGAAGGCCGCGTGCAGTTCCAAATGCACTTAGCCCAGGTGGGCAACTTGTTACGTGATACCTTTGCGCGACGGTCGTTGAGCTGTACTTCTAATACACACCCAGCCCAGGCGCGGAGCCATGTGGCCAGTAGTTACGTAATACCTCCGCGAGTGCGGTTTTTACAACCGTGATTTGGCGACTTGGCGTCATTGAGTCTGGCGATCTAAGAGAAAGATATGCCGTCTTGGTCGCTGTGGAAATTCAGATGATACGTTAGGTACCGCCTTGTGCCCCCAGGCGATATTCGTTGTCTCAGAGTTTTGAATAAATAGCTAGGATTTTAGAGATATCGGGGAGAAACATAGGAAGGCTCGAGGGGATCGCTGTCCGTCCACTGAACGATCTATATTAGTTCAGACGGGACTTTGGTAAATATATATTTTCTGCTCTGTGTATAACCTTGATGTGATTGATGTGACTTTTAAATATTTTAATACTGTATTATACCAATATTATTTAGACGGTGCTGCCGGTCATCTGACGCAGTAATCTGTAGGCTCACTGTCCGAAATAATTATAAAAAGCTTAGCCAGTCAACATAGAGGACCTAGGTAAACTGTAGGTTATTGTCTTTATTGTGATAGGTACCAGTATTAATTCTGTGTTACAAGGTTACTGAATGAGTAGTTAAGGGTTAATTAAAAATTAACCAGTTAGGAATAGAGTTGTAATTCCTTTATTAATTAAGTTCCCCTGGAAGCGTTTCTCAATTATCACACGTTATTGAACGAGTAGTATGGGTTAATTAAAAATTAACCAGTTAGGAATAGAGTTGTAATTCCTTTATTAATTAAGTTCTCCTGGAAGCGTTTCTCAATTATCACACGTGTGGGTGTTGTGTCACGGTGAAGTGATTAGGATATTGTGTAAACTAGACACCTAGAGATTAACTAATTAAGTGATCAGTTCTGGGTTGTTATTATTTGTTGTTGTTAATGAACTACTGCGGCAGTACATTTGTCAGCGTAGATTAATACAGATTCCAAAGTGTATTGTGTTTTTGTTGTGTTTTCTAGTGAACTAAACGTGCTATAATAATATATACTTTATATAAGATCTTATCTCTGATCATACCTAGACGAGCCAGCGGGTATAACTGCCTGTTACATAGAGATCTAATAGATATACAGTTAGGAGAGATATTTGGACAATCGTGTTTCATTCAGTTACGGGTATTATAGGATCCCCGTGACAGGAGTAGAAAATTGGGGCCCTCGTCCCAGATCTGAAACGGGACATGCATATTTAAAAAAGTATTGTTTGTAAATGGGGGCTTTATAAATTATTTTTACAAATTTACTAGAAGTAGCAATGTTGTTCACTAGAAAATTAATTAATAATAAGTGTCATATCTAAACATGGATAAGAATTTGCTGGATAGGCCTACGCTCAGTGTAGTGGAGATTAAGCGAGCACGTAAGGCCGAGTTAGTTGAAATCGCGGGTGAGCGAGAAATTGATTTAACATCAGCTAAAACCTTAGGTGATATAAAGACAATTATTATCCAGGAAGTTTTTGGTGATAGTCCTGTTATGGAAGACAGTGAGATTGTTCCAGAGATAGAGATAAATGAGTTAAGTGTGGAACAACAATTAGCTTTTAAAAAACTTGAGTACGAAAGAGAAGAACGTGCATTAGATTGAGAGAGAGAGATATTTGGACAATCGTGTTTCATTCAGTTACGGGTATTATAGGATCCCCGTGACAACGTCCATCGTCAATTCACTAATTAAGTTCACTTATGAGTTGCACGTTTTTCCCGGCACCACTATTAAGGTCTTTAATTCATATACATTTTTAAAATAAGAAACAACATTATCAAAGCAAGGGTTAAATAATTACTTATCAGTCTATAAATCAGAAATAGAAATAACAAGCACGCGGATCAAAGAACGGTTACACAATGAAACCAATAACTGCCATTTGTAGGTTATTTGTCGTCTGTGTCTTTATTCGTGATGGATGTCACTAAACATTCAATCATGCATTCATTCATTCATTCCGCGTTTATTCTTTCGTTAATTAATTAGTTGCTTCCTTCCTATCTTTCTTCCTTCCTTCCCTCTTCATTCATTTATTCACTGCATCTTCTATTTTGAATGTGACATTTTCATATGTGCAATTTTTTCCTACTGTGCCATTTTTGTATTTAGTATGCACACATTACAAGTCTGATCCCGAGCAGCTGACGATTAACGATATCGATGTAATAGTCTCCATAGACATTCTTCTTCTTCCGTCTGGGGCGGCATAGAGCTCAGTGACGAAAAAGTTAAAAATGTGTTTAACGACACATACTAGAGCACATTGATTTATTAATCATCAGCTATTGGATGTCAACAACATAGTAATTTTCATATAGTCTTAGAGAGGAAACCCGCTAAATTTTTCCATTAGTAACAAAGGATCTTTTATATGTACCAACCCACAGACAGGACAGCACATACTACGACCTTTGATATACCAGTGGTGTATTGGTTCGCGCGAGAAATAGCCGAATGGGCCGACCGCGAAGATCAATCCTAGACCGACCGCGAAGATCAATCCTAGACCGACCGCGCAGCAGACGAGCGCTTTACGACTGGACTACGCCCCGCCTTCTCAGTAACAAATAGTAGATTTGGTCGTCTTCTGTAGATTCGTACCACGACTAGTACATCAAAGGCCGTGGTGTGTGCTGTCTTGTCTGTGGGGTGGTGCATATAAAAAAATCCCTTGTTTCTAATCGAAAAGAGTAGCCCATGAAGTGGTGACAGCGGGTTTCCTCCATCAATATCTGTGTGGTCCTTAACCATATGTCTGACGCCATATAATCGTAAATAAAAAGCGTTGAGTGCGTCGTTAAATAAAACATTTCCTTCCTTCCTGTAGATTCGTGTGGTTTTCTCTCGTCCCGACCAGTACCTCACGACTGCTATATCTCAAAGGCCCTTGGCAGGTGCTTCTTTCTAAAACAACCTTTGTTGTTCGTTAGACTAGGTGTAGCCTATGTTCGCGGCGGTAGCTGCTTTTCAAGTTTTCAAAATAACCATGTTAGACACCAAACAGTTGTAGTTAAACAACCTTTGTTGTTCGTTAGACTAGGTGTAGCCTATGTTCGCGGCGGTAGCTGCTTTTCAAGTTTTCAAAATAACCATGTTAGACACCAAACAGTTGTAGTTAAACAACCTTTGTTGTTCGTTAGACTAGGTGTAGCCTATGTTCGCGGCGGTAGCTGCTTTTCAAGTTTTCAAAATAACCATGTTAGACACCAAACAGTTGTAGTTAAACAACCTTTGTTGTTCGTTAGACTAGGTGTAGCCTATGTTCGCGGCGGTAGCTGCTTTTCAAGTTTTCAAAATAACCATGTTAGACACCAAACAGTTGTAGTTAAACAACCTTTGTTGTTCGTTAGACTAGGTGTAGCCTATGTTCGCGGCGGTAGCTGCTTTTCAAGTTTTCAAAATAACCATGTTAGACACCAAACAGTTGTAGTTAAACAACCTTTGTTGTTCGTTAGACTAGGTGTAGCCTATGTTCGCGGCGGTAGCTGCTTTTCAAGTTTTCAAAATAACCATGTTAGACACCAAACAGTTGTAGTTAAACAACCTTTGTTGTTCGTTAGACTAGGTGTAGCCTATGTTCGCGGCGGTAGCTGCTTTTCAAGTTTTCAAAATAACCATGTTAGACACCAAACAGTTGTAGTTAAACAACCTTTGTTGTTCGTTAGACTAGGTGTAGCCTATGTTCGCGGCGGTAGCTGCTTTTCAAGTTTTCAAAATAACCATGTTAGACACCAAACAGTTGTAGTTAAACAACCTTTGTTGTTCGTTAGACTAGGTGTAGCCTATGTTCGCGGCGGTAGCTGCTTTTCAAGTTTTCAAAATAACCATGTTAGACACCAAACAGTTGTAGTTAAACAACCTTTGTTGTTCGTTAGACTAGGTGTAGCCTATGTTCGCGGCGGTAGCTGCTTTTCAAGTTTTCAAAATAACCATGTTAGACACCAAACAGTTGTAGTTAAACAACCTTTGTTGTTCGTTAGACTAGGTGTAGCCTATGTTCGCGGCGGTAGCTGCTTTTCAAGTTTTCAAAATAACCATGTTAGACACCAAACAGTTGTAGTTAAACAACCTTTGTTGTTCGTTAGACTAGGTGTAGCCTATGTTCGCGGCGGTAGCTGCTTTTCAAGTTTTCAAAATAACCATGTTAGACACCAAACAGTTGTAGTTAAACAAAAGTTAAATGTTATTTTTGTTTAACGACACTAGACTACTAGAGCCCTTTGATTTATTAATATTTGGCTATTGGATGTAAAACACTTGGTAATTTTGACATATAGTCTTCAGGGCCGTAGCTAGGATTTTTTATTGTGGGGGGGGGGGGGGGGCAACTGAGTAGTTAATAGTCTAAAACTCCTTAAACAGTTAAGAAGATAATTTTCTTTAAGTTTTTATAATGCTTTCCGGATTTTTTCAGGGGAGGAGGCAACTGCCCCCCTTGCCCCCTCGCTAGCTACGGCCCTGGTCTTAGAGAGGAAAGCCGCTACATGTTTTCCATTAGTAGCAACGGATCTTTTATATGCACACAGATAATATATAGAAAAAACAGGAAAAACAAAAGAGGAGAGATTTCGTTGGTGTATTTCTTTTAATGGAACATGAACTGTTATTTTTGTAGTACAGTTTTTTCCTCACCTCAGTGAAGTAAATGAAATACATAAACGTGACATGTACTTAATTTTAAATGTCAGCAGACATCAGATGGACGAGTTTTATCGACAGATTTATGAGGATGCACCGACCGCTCTCACCAGTTCAATCTTTCCTCAATATTTATATTTGTACACCATCGACAGGTGCGCTTATAACAATCATCGGTGTGTTAGCTATAGTAGGGCAAAGAAAATTATAAATGATTTTTCAAAATGTACAAATCACTAAATTAAAATCTTTGATTTTTCAAGATGTAGAATTCTGACTAAATTTAAATTTCCGTATTTTCTTCTTTCTTCGCTAACATACCTGCAGAGAATGTATTCATTGTGTAATTATAGTCGCCAAAAAGGCACTATTAGTTGGAACATCATGCCATTCGTGCTTATATCCAATTACGATTCAAGCACGCTGTCCTGGGCACACACTCAGCTATCTGGGCTGTCTGTCCAGGACAGTGGGCTAGTTTTAGGCAGAAAACTATTTTGGCTGTTAAAATGTGCATATGTGTTTTGTAGTATTATGCGGCAGGTTCTTGCAGTTTAAATAACAATTACTCTCAGTTCAAATGTTATTGAAGTATTACTATGAGGTGACCTTTCTGGACGGTTTCCTCAAAATTACCAAATGTTTGACATCCAATAGCCGATGATTAATAAATCAATGTGCTCCAGTGGTGTCGTTAAACAAAACAAACTTTTAACTCTTTTTTTTTAACGTTGCATTCCTTCCCAGGTACATTCATTTTAGTTTTTCTTTGTTTTTTATCTTCTTCTTTTTTCTTTTCTTTTTCTTTTTTCTAATGGATAGGATAATAGTTAATTCAGATACCAAAGTCTGACGGCCGTGTATTATTTCACATAAAAGTATTGAATGTCAATTATGAACGAGTGAAGCACTGTTATAAAAACAGACATTCTAAAAAAAATTTATTTGCTTTTACGTAATGTAAACACCATGCACGCGCATCACGATAAGAAGGATAGTCCCAAACATTTTCCATTTGCCAAAAACCACACACAAAAAGAAACCAACAAACAAATGGCAGGAATTAATTAGAGCCATGGTAAACAGTTTAACTTTATCTCTGTTACATTTCACTGGTTTGATTTACCACTAAATAATGCAATTGGTTTACCGTTCGCTCCGTCTTGGAGGCTCCGTTTATAGATCTGATCAAAACAAACATCTCCCTGCCATTTATGTTCAGATCAATTGTCATTCGACTTTCAACCAATCAAAACGCCGCTGATATAAATCTGTCAACAGCTTCATGCACTTGATTGTTGATGACAAAAGGTCACCAGGACACGAAAATACACTAGCTCGTGTCATTTGTTCCGAGATTTTTAATGCGGTTTGAAAAGTACCCCCCCCCAAAAAAAAAAAAAAAATAATAATAATAATAATAATAATAATAATAATAATAATAAATAAATAAATAAATAAATAAAAAATAAATAAATAAATAAATAAAAAATAAAAATAACCACCCTACTAACAACAGCAAACAGTATTACAAGAGGTTGAACGTGTCCAACCTCTTGAAAACCTCTACCGATTTAAATTAACTTGCAATTAGTATTCCCTGTCCTCTACGACTGGTATATCAGTCCTGTATATGTGAACGTGCATATAAAACATTCTTTTCTTTGTCGGAAATAGTAGTCCATATTGTGACAACGGGTTTTTTTCTTCTCTTTCCCCCTCTATGGAAATAACCGCATGTTAGAGACTAAGTAGCAATAGTTTAAACATGTAATGAGGTGTCTTTAAACAGATATTTCTTTCATTTCATATTACTTTGTGTACAATAAATCATAAAATATGTAAATGAAAATCGAAAAATAAATAAAACAGATTTCCTCTTTAAGCAGTCTGAATACGAAGACATCGCAAACAGACAGTGAAATATTACAACGCACTCGTGATGTTAGCAATAACCTTTAAAAACCAAGAACCATGTTGACGCTGCAAGGAATATATAGTCTACGATGATCTTCAAACAAGATTATAGGAAATAAGTTTGCTGTCTGAGGCGTTATTTAGCGAATTAAAGAAATATTTCTTGTGGACACAGCAGAACCGTGTAATACATCTCTAGAGTAATTTGGTCGTTTTGGCAGTCTTGTGATCGAGTTAATGGATTTGGGAATAGTTAGCCCCATTGCTCGTCCATCAAAAGCCTCATCGTCGGAGAGTTTGCGACCAGGGCCATCGTCGAGACGGATTGATGTGCTAACCGTGTATGAGGCTAATCGTTTGTGCTGAATCATTCCAGCTTTATTAGTATTGCTTTCAGTATAATCATTTAGAGAAAATAAAGGTTTCGTCGAAAACAAATCACGTGTACTCGCTTCTATCTTTCAGGTTGTTTTTTTTTATAGTTTTTTTGTCTGTGCCATAAGCGTTAGAAGATGTCACCAACTGTTGATGGATGGTGGTGGTGGGGGGAGGTCGTCTACAGTTATTAATACGATGTTCAACTGTAGGAGGTAACGGTACACCCACCTGACATCCCCGCAGCACCATCATGCTTACAATGCTTAGATGTATTGAAATCATTTTAATCGTCCCGGCAGACTCTCATAATGTAATTGACTATTGGTGACAGAGATAGACGAAGAAAAGTTTGAAACATGAACAAAGAAGAAAGAAAGTTTGTTTTGTTTAATGACACCACTAGATCACACTGATTGTTTTAATCATCGGCTATTGGATTTCAAACATTTGGTAATCTTTACATTCAGTCTTAGCGGAAACCCGCAACATTTTTCAATTAGTAGCAAGGGATCTTTTATATGCACCATCCCACAGACAGGATAGCACATACCACGACCTTTGATATACCAGTCATGGTGCACTGGCTGGAACGAGAACTAGGCCAATGGGCCCACCGACGGGGATTGATCCCAAACCGACCGCACATCAAACGAACGTTTTACCACTGGGCTACGTCCCGCCCCTGAAACGTGAAGGCATTAAAGTCGCAGACCCTAGTTTCAACACGTGAAAATCGACACTAAGTGTAACACTTTTGGATAAAATTACAATATAGTGAAACAAAAGCCTATGACGTTAAAACAAGGAAATACCCTTAAAATGACTTGGACGTTGTCTCCATAACCGTTACCTAGCAGCGGCAAATGCCTTTTTACAAATAGGAAAAATGTATATTGTGGTATTAGAAGCACCAAGATGATCAGAAACACTTCGGATATACGGAAATGGATAATCTAAACAATAAAATCTAAATAAGGTCTGATTTTAATTATCGAAACACGGCGCTAATAGTGAAAGATACACCGTAGTGTTTAAAAACAAGGGTGAATCACTTTATTTAGTTTTCAAAATGTTATTATGTGCGCGTTAGGTACACAAGAACAATCTCCTCCTTCTCGTCCTCCTCGTTCTCCCCGTGTAATCAACTGTGGAATGGCCTATAGTTGTTTTATAAATATATATCAGTACACATAACCAACACGCAAAGTGTGCACCAATAAAGAAGAAGTTTGTTTTGTTTTACGACACCACTAGAGCACATTGATTTATTAATAATCGGCTATTGGATATCAAACATATGGTAATTCCGACTCGTAGTCATCAGAGGAAACCCGCCACATTTTTGCTTAATGCAGAAAGGGATCTTTTATATGCACTTTCCCACAGACAGGAAAGCACATACCACTGTATTTGTCCAGTTGTAGTGCACTGATTGGAACGAGAAAAAACCCCAATCAGGTGAACGTATCCACCGAGGTGGTTCGATCCTGCGACGCAAGCACCTCATGCGAGTACTCAAACGACTGAGCTAAATCCCGCCCCCTACAGTTGATGGATTAGTGTTTATAGGGACTGATTTTAGTTTTCTGTCATTGTAAAATGTTTCTGACTAAAAGTGTCTTTTTTATAACTTAAATTGTATGTAAAATATATTGTTTGTTTACAATACCATTGTTTGTATATTCGGTGTGCTTCTGGTCGTCCTAATGTTTGCAATAGCTGAAACCTCATTTTACTTTCCTAGATAAATGTATTCGTACGTACGAAATTATTGGAAGGTTAAATCTAGTCTTTGGTTCTAGAAACAGTCAGGTGATAAAAACACCATGTATATTCAAACACCGACATTCTTAACAATAAAATGCATTTCATATGTAATGTTAATGATGAACAAATATTCTGTCGGTAGCAAATGTGTTACGATCTCTTTAATACACACTGGCAAGCTGCCCTCCTAAAGTAAAAAAAACGGTAAGTGGCGAGTTAACAGTTTAGTGAAAACAACGTTTTATGACTTTTATCCATCTTGTTTCTCAAGGTTAATGTTTCAGGTATATTGAGAAGCTATATTTCTCTGGTATCTGGATATATTATACTCAACAAAGTTAACAAAATGGCCAGTAGACGTTTCGGTAATAATTATTTGCTACTGTCATATTATTTTAAGATGTTTTGATCACAGATGGACTTCTAAATATTGTTTCAGTAAACTTTGACCCATGATACACGCTAAAATCTTGCGCATGGTGGGTTTTTCATGCATTTGTGAAAACTACAGAAATGTGCAATGGGTTAGGATTTGTTAAGCATTGGTTAATAACAATAATAACATTGTCAAGGTGTTCGCTCAAAACAATTGCTGTTCAAATCATTATGTTTGAGAACATGCCACAACGTCGACAACTTACAACCAAACAAATATATTTTTAAACCACATTCAAAGTAAAATGACAAAACTATCTATTGTCTCTTAATTACTTTTGTTGAATATATTTTTATGTGTATTTTAAAACACAACAGTTATATAAACATAGATTTTTACCTTTGTGGGGCAGCACACTGAAACAGAGCCTATTGTGTTCTCAACAATGATATGACGTCATCGTGTTGCTAAATAACGTCATGGGTTACTATTATGGGTTGTAATCAATCTGATTCTTCATACCGATTCTGTTTTGTACACTAGAAAACACCATTAACAGTGTATGGGCTACAAATAAAATCCAGGTTCATCTGTAAAATCCCATGTGACTGCCGGATGAGTACATAGCTACCTCCGTAACGTGTTAGTCTGTTGGTGTCTGAACAGGTAAACATCGCCATTTCACTTGACAGTTGTTTACTGTTATTTGTTGTTAAGTAGATACATATACCCGGTAATCAAACAATATTGTGCTGCTTTAAATAAAATCATGATGAAATAAATAGATAATTTTACTTAGTTTGATTCATATAACTTTGGATTTATAGAAATGCGATTTCTGCTGAATTTGTTTGGTTGGAATTGTTTCAATAATCAACCAGAGACAGATGAATTATGAGTAAATATAATATATTATATGTTTCATTTACAACTGTAATCACTGCCATCCGGAAATGGTTACAGTATTCACTAAAGTGGCGACTGCATCGTCAGTTCGGAGAACATCTGAATGATGTTAACGAGTTTAACTTGTTAAGTTAATGAGTGCAGAAGGCTTATTAATGCGACAGCTATTTTACATACAAAAAGCATTTGCTCTCAATCTTTTAATGGACAAACTTGAAGTGTAAACTGCAGTTAATTGAAAGTGTCTTTCGTCTTACATTAATCTATGGTCATATTGAATCCTATCTTAGGTAGACACGAGCCTCCCTTCGTGATCTTTGGCCTGTGCTTATGGAACTTTGAAGTTCACTCTCAAGATTTAAACCACCTTGTTTCCTTACTAGACTCTTAACGTCTTTGAAGTGTGTGTTGCACAATCTCAAGTCTCTATTTATATAAAGTAGGACAAAAAAACCACATTAATGTTTTGGAAGAAAGGAACTAAAAGCACAAGAGCACTAGAAGCAATTCCAAAAAGGCCACTTCTGTAAAAATTTGTCATTCTTGAAATGAAAATTGAAAACATGTTTAAAAATGGATTTTTTTTTTTTGGGGGGGAGGGATAGGGGACAGGTCTTCCCCTGTCCCCTCCCTTGGACCCGCCTATGTTACGGTTTACGTGCTCAAGAGGGCTTTATTAAACTGTATTTGGATATCACAACGACAAAAATCGTTAAAGCATACCACACTTGTTTGGGAGAGAGAAAAAAAAAACCCTAACTGAGCTATATTCAGCACTGTTTGTCTTTCGAGCAGTCATAACTGTGACACAAAATCAATTTGAAATTTAAATAATTCGCAAATCAGAACACTTGATGATGAAATAAACCGTCTCTTGGAGAACTGAAAAATAGCCCAAGTGCGCGGAGTACCCCGGGTTCGACGAAACGGAGTGCTCCATCAAACAGATCTGACAGTTTGTTGTGAAACAGTCATTGTTGAATCTGTTATTATGCCTTATTTTAGGAATATCAATGACTTTTATGGAACATATTGGCCATCTATTTCACTTAGGAACTAGAATTATCCACTCATATAAGTAAAACTGTCTGAAAATTGCTTTGTTGACCAGAACGTTTACTCGATTTAATCGCGCTACCGATTTCCACCGAGAAAGCTCGCACTCGAAGTTTCGACGTGTTTTGATTAATATTATTCGTTCCATTTACGGCCTCTTTGAGACGAGTTCCTATGGCGAGCTTTCGTCATAAAGGTCAATTGACTTACTGAAGGAATGATAAAGCGGCAATTTTACAATTACATTACGTGTATTTCGAGTTCTATGGTCCGGTCTGTATGTCCACAGATTGAATGTCTTATTGTGTTTCACGAAATGTAGTGCATGCTGGGCTCGAGACAGAAAGACGAAATATGACCTACTGGAAATAAAGAGTTGAAGTGTGTTTTGTTTAACGACACCACTAGAGCACATTGATTTATGAATCATCAGCTATTGGATGTTAAACATTTTGTAATTATGACATATTATAGTTTTGGAGGGAGGAAATGTTTTATTTAACGACGCACTCAACACATTTTATTTACGGTTATATGGCGTCGGACATATGGTTAAGGACCACACAGATATTGAGGGATGAAATCTGCTGCCGCCACGCAATGGGCTAATCTTTCCGATTAGCAGCAAGGGATCTTTTATATGCATCATCCCATAGACAGGATAGCACATACCATGGCCTTTAATGTACCAGTCATGGTGCACTGGCTGGAGCGAAAAATAGCCCAGTGGGCCCACTGACGGGGACTGATCCCAAATCAACCGCGCATTAAGCGAGCGCTTTACCATTGAGCTACGTCTCGCCCCCTATTATAGTTTTGGAGAAGAAACACGCTACATTTTTCCATTAGTTGTGAGGAATATTTTATATGCATCATCCCATAGACATAATAGCACATGTATACCATGGCCTTTGGAATACCGGTCTTGGTGCACTGGCTGCAACGAGAAATGGGCCCAATGACGGGGATCGATCCTAGACCTACCGCGCATCAGACGAGCGCTTTGCCACTGGGCTACGTCCCGCCCCTGCTGAAAATAAGAGAGTACAGACTGAGGGGAGAGTTTGGGATAGTGTGGAAATTTGTGAATATACATGTGTATGGTGTGGGGGTATTGTTTCGTTATATTTTATCAATACCATTCGCTTATTAGACACAGGCATATGTAGTATTCGATGTCACAACATGAACATTCTGTTGCGTCTGCATTATGGTATTGTAGTGAAATGCACGCTCGTGTAAAACATATCTACTGACCCTTACCTTGTGTTGAATATTAGTATAAGTATATATAAAACAATGTTTAAGAAACCAGGGTAAATATACGCATATAGTTTTACATCAAATGTAATAATTTTCTTTTCCAATTTTCACACAGACGTGTTTGCGAGAAAATAAAACTTGTACTGCAATTTGTTATATACCAAACCACAAAAGAAACGCGAGTATGTTAATACATATGTTTTCAGATAGAATTACTTAAGTAAGTAGACTGTTAAAATGGGTGTAAAATGTTCACTAGATTCAGATGATTATAATAGACATGAAAGCTAAAAGGGTTCAACCTGCATAATTTAACATAAGTTAAACAAAATTAAATAATATTTGCGTTTCTTTTTGTTGTTCATTATAGTTTATTTATGGCTGGCGGGAGTGCTTATTACTGGAACAGTTCTAATTTCATTTCAGAAAACACACACACACACACAAACACTAAAAATACACAGAAAAAACAACAAATAATGAATGAATGGATATACACTATAGAAGTCTGAGCCAAAACAGTAATCATTTAATGCACACATAAATAATGACAATGCATAAGTCCACATGACTACGTTAATTCAATTAGTAAAATGAATTCAAAGCATTGGTATGTTGTATGTGAACCCTACGTGAACCATATTTGTATGAAACCATGAACGTCCTAAGTGGAATATCTGGAGTAATAAGCAGTTAATTAACCCGTCGGAAATGTCGAATTTAATTGCAATTAATTAGTACTAATCGGCAAATCGTTATATGACGTTTAAATGTTGAGGCAAGGGTAAGGGCGCTGCCACTTTGTAATAATTTGCAGTACATTTAATTATATGCATATACATAATATACATATGCGCTCGTATTTGCAATTTTAGTTTAATATATGTGATTTTATTGGAGTTGTATTGCTATGAATTCTTGATCGTGGTGATTTTAGCCGCATGCTACAATTTATGCTGCATGAAAAGTATGGAAGAGAAGAGTATTGCATATCGAATGCTACAAGTCGTTACTGTAAGTCTTACAGTGACAACGCATCTTTATATACTGCAATTAAATACTTATTAATTAATCATCATAAAAGTAAACACAAAGATTAAAACATGATGATGATGATGGTGATGATGACGACGATGACGATGATGATGATGATGGTTATGATGATGATGATAATGATGATGATGGTGGTGGTGATTGTGGTGATGGTTATGATGATGGTGGTGATGGTGGTGGTGATTGTGGTGATGGTTATGATGATGGTGGTGACGATTACGATGATGATGATGAAAATGATGACAAAGAGGGTTGAATGCATTTGTTTTCTAAGGTGCAAGTGCAGCTTTAAAAATAATGCACCCACAGTATTTTCAATCTTGGGACTTAACAATTCTAGAACCGTACCTCTTTCCAGGCAAGGTTCAGGCACATCCACCTCAGCACCTCGGTGGATCCATTCAACTGATTGGGTATTTTCTCGTTCCAACCAGTGCATCAAAACTGATAAAAGGACGTGGCATTTGCTTTCCTGTCTGTGGGAAAGCGCATATAAAACATCCCTTACTGCATCAGGAAAAATGTAGCGGGTTTCCTCTACGTGTCAGAATTACCAAATCCAATAGCCGATGATTAATTAATCAATGTGCTCTAGTAGTGACGTTAAACAAAACAAACGTTTTTTATCCACCTCAGGCACAACCTCCGACATCGCCAGTGACGGTGAATGGGACAGAAACAATATTAAGTATACCATGCATTTATAGGTAACTCTTTTCAGAAACACCCAACTGACCAAGATAATTAAAAGACAAATTTATTATATTCATCCGTTATACACGGGACACCACTCACGAAAGTTTGTTTAAACTTATTTTCGTGCTTATATCCAATTAAGGTCCAAGCACGCTTGCCTGGATCACAACTATCTGGACTGTCTGACCAGGGTACTGGGTTAGTGGTTAGTGATTAGTGAGATAAATGTCGGTGTAATGTCTTGGACTTACCCACTGAGTCGTTAAACTCGTTCTGGGTGGAATCCAATACTGGGAAACGAACCCAGTACCTACCAGCGTCAAGGCGGGTGGCTTGACCACTACACCACCAAGGCCGCGTCTGACATACAACGGTTTTTGATACACCATTCACGAAAGTGTGAACTTTGGCCTCGTGCATGCAGTGGTATCGAACTGCTCGATAGATGTGACAGAAAAGAATCTAAGTCAGTCTGACACATAGCAACTTGTCCTGGACCACAGAGAATCTCCGTCTTCACGATCATAATTCATAGGTTTTGTCCAGTAAACCTCTTAATTCTGCGAGTTATCAGGGGAAATAATAGAACACGAGGAAGACGGATGGTGCTGCTTACTCCATTAGAACACTAATCCACTTACACAGACTCGCTTTTCATTTCCGATCATATGTCTCTTTCTTTTGTCTTATTTCGTTTTTATTCTGCTTCTTTTTCACTTTGCATTTAATGTAACGTCTATAGTTTAACCATCCAATGAATGACTCGATTGTGTTGTAGACGAATATATACATCACTGAAGATTACCGCTTTTATAGCAGAATAATCCATGATGACCTACATTATAATTATGTTAACGCGATTTCATTATGGAAGTAGATCTTTAGGAATAATATTCTGGCCGTTGTCAAATTATTCATTAAAATTTTGTTTTATTAATTTAACAGGTTTAGACTTTCGAAAGTTATAATATAGTGTTATTTGTGGTATGTAAGTTAGTTCTACATATACATCACCATGATCATCATTATCATCATCTTCATCATCATCACCATCTTGAAAGAAATAATTCATTGCAATGAAGATATTAATTAAATAAATTAAAGTAATAAACTAATTGAATTTCTAAATATTACTGCAGGATAATTATGATTTAAATATATAAAATGATACAGTCAATGACCTTTTTGTATTAGATACAATCATGTTTTGCACTAACGAGAAATCGATTAAGAAGCTAATGTTTTGTACATTGAGATTCTTCAATTGAGTACATAGACGGTTTCTTCGTTAAATAAATAAATAAATAAATAAAAAGCCTTGAATGAGACGATCTGACAATATCGTCTGCTCCTGGCTGAGAACGTGTCTGCATCGTCTACCCAAAAGACAGGATGGATGCTCGGCGCGCTTGAGAGCAACCACGTGTATGAATTATTTATCCACTCACCGTCCACACAGACTGGAATTTACTGCTGAGACGTTGCACTGAGGACCCTGGTTTCGTCTGCTAGTCTGCTTGCATATCACACACTTCCTCTGTGGACCTGCTTACATTGAATACTTCTGTCGTAATTTGCATGCTCTGGGGGCTGTTGAAATTACCAAGAGTATTGCGAAGACTTGCAGTCGCCAACACTAACCATTGCTAGAAACATTTGGTACATGATAAAAGATACATTTTACATTATACAATTTGCGTAATAAAGAAGTGCAGGAAGTTGCCTGCGTAAAAATTAAACGTGTTAAGATTTAGAAATGTGCTTTGCTGTTACTTTTTCTATCTTGTTAATTATTCCATTACCGTTTGAACTGGAAGTAGAACTTTTGACTGGGTGAATGCGAGATGGTCTTCCGGCGAACTCAAAAAGATGTCTCCAATGTGGCTATGTTTAAACCTTCAATGGATGTAAAAACGTGTCATAATTTTGATTTAATTCATGAAACGGTATGCGAATATGATTTCATGGATTGTTTAATGTTACAGTACCTGCAAAATCAGGTTCAACTCCCACTAGAAGTTCACGATTTGTAATCAGATAGTACTGAGATCTCACTACACAGACACGATCTGCTTATAAAAATCCATGTTAATTACATTGTTCAATTTTAAATAAAAAATGCTAATAGAACGGGTTCTTGCAGGCACTAACAATATATGCCATTGCGAATATGTATTATATAAACATTTATTTTCAATCAAAAATTCAGAAAATGTACATCCTAGTTTTTTGCTATATGACCACATCTGGCTGTAGTATTGGTTCGAACAGGTGGTGAAGGAATCAATTCATACCGACCGCCTATCCCGCTGTACACCCATGTTTCAAGAAGTCAATGCATAATATTATAAATTAACAAGGATAAAATGCAGCCAGAAGATTTACCAATACAAATCGTGTTCATTCTTCCTCAGTTACTAGAAGTGAATATGTGAATCACAACATACGTCACAATTAGGAACTATAATGGACAAGACGAATCAACTTTCGCCCGGAAGTGAATTGTAGGTAGTATTAAACCAAATAACTTTCGGCTGGGTCAAAGTTCGAGGTGCACCGAACTTTTGATAGAGAAGTGAACACCACAAGTCCTGTGATTGGTTATAAATGTGAGTGTGTTGGTTGTAAAAAATAATAGTTTCATCTGGGTAAAAAAAATGTGCAATTTTATTTCATCTAGTACCAATGTGTCAAGTAGCCTTGTGCTTGAAACATGTATGGGGTACCTGTAAAAAAAAGTACTCGAATTTTGTGCGAAACTAGGGTAGTCATAGACGCTACCCGTTATCTCAGAAACGAGCAGCTTGACCCCCTTTTTTTTCTGATTCACTTTAAGTGTAAGGGGTGGTAGTATTTATATCCGTGGCGTTTATGTCGGTTGATACGTTGCAGGTAGGAGTTTTAGCCACATATGTTACTATTGTCGTCTATGGGATTTGATTTGGTAGTATACACCCTGTATAGACTATTTGTCCCCTGATATCATCGTCTCTAGGTTAATCTCCCCCCCCCCCCCCCCCACGACTCCTGTGGCTCCAAAAGAAGTATTAAAATGTGTACTAATTACACCAGTTATATACAAGATAACCTTTAATATGACACGTAGATTTAACAATGCGTTTGTTTCCGTCTAACGAGTTATGTAAACATCACTAAAGCTTCACTGTTGTTAAGCTATTTTTCTTTCAATTTATTGCAATTTAAGCAATTAAAACTATACTTACATAATTCTGTTGAGAGTTACAGTCTGGTGTTGTTTGTTATAATTGTAAATTATACAACACATTGCAAATCGCAAAACAAAATCCATAAGTTGCGTAATAAAATCACGTAGAAATTGTAGTAAATTGTAATTACAAAATACCGGACTCGGTGGTGTCGTGGTTTAGTCATCGGGCATAAGACTGGTAGGTATTGGGTTCGCAACCAAGAAGCGGCTCCCATCCAAAGCCAGTTTTAACAACGCAATGGGTAGGTATAAGACCACTACACTCTCTTCTCTCTCACTAACCACTAAACACTAACAACTAACCTACTGTCCTGGACAGACAGTCCAAGTAGCGGAGGGGTGTACCCAGGACAGCGTGTTTGAACCTTAATTGGATATAAGCATGAAAATAAGTTGAAATGAATTAATTAAATGAATTACGAAATATTCATGATAATCATATTAGTTACTAATGATACCTATACCGAAAATTTCACATTTTGAGGATTGCGTAGTTATTTGTAAAGAAATTGTAACGCCATTGTTGTGAACTTTAAACGGTCATCTTTCTTTTTTAATGTCATCAAATTGCAAGCAAGCAATAAGAGGAAAGCCATATCAACGATGGTAATTAACTATACAAACATCACTAATGCCACGCGTCATCAATTTTAGAATTCATTGCTCTAGAGACGAACTTTCATTACCCAGCTGTCTCTCTCACTAAACTAAGAATACGTGTCAAAAATGATCAAATGTTTGACATCCATTAGCCGAGATTTATAGATCGGTGTGCTCTAGTGGTGTATTTAGTATGTGGTGCTATGTCTATGGGGAAAGTGCATATAAAATATCCTTTACTACTAATGGCAAAAACAAGTTAAGTGGGTGTCCCTTAAGAATACGAAAACAAATTACCAACTATTTGATATCCATTAGCCGATGATTAATAAACAAATGTACTCAAGTGGTGGCGTTAAACAAAACGAAACAAACGTTTTAAACTTATTTATGACCGTGGGTGGGCCTTCTGTTTAGTGTCGTCTACTACGGTGGGATCCGACACCGCTGTATGAGTGGATGAAGGTTTCACTGTTTGGAAGCCCGGGGGACTCAAACACAAAGCACGTGTCTCAATCAAATATATCTCATGTCGCTTTTGTCGGTTTATTTTTAATCCAGTCGCAAATAATATATAATATTATTAAGACCAGGGCGCTCGCGATTAAATACATGTACATACTCTCGACTTTAGCAAAAACATCTACACATTAAACTACAGTGCCGGTGTTAAAGCGCACGCCTGATGCGCCGTCGGTCCAGGGTCGATCCTCGTCGGTGCGTCTTTTCGGCTATTTCTTGTTCCTACCAGTGCAGCATGACTGGTATATCAAAGACCGTGGTATGTGTTATCCTGGCTGTGGTGCATAAAATAGATCCCTTGATACTAATGGAAAAATATAGCGGGTTTCCTCTTTAACATTATATGTTAAAATGACCGAATGTTTGACATTTAATAGCCGATGATTAATAAATCAATATGATCTGGTGGTGGCGTAAAACAAAACAAACTTTAACATGATTTTTTACAAGTACGGGCAAGACGTTACATGGCCATACATTACTGGCGGGGGAAGGCAGTGATAAAATACTAAAAAAAAGTGTCTTGTTTTGCTTTAAAAGTACTCTTTTTTGTCTAGCTGGCTAATATTCTATATTCTATATTACTGGGTCTCGTTTTGCGGCTCCTCTAGTTACGTTAGGTTCGACAAGGCCATGCCATATTAACGCCTTCTGTCTAGACTGTTAAACCGTTTTATAGCATGAGGCGACAAGTTGGTCGGCAAAATACACATGCATATTTATTTCTGGCCAGCCTTCATATGCAGAGGACAATAAAAGAGTTACCATTTATTACTGTTAATGTCTTACTAGAAGCATTCATTACATCTCACACGTTTTCGTTTCCATACAGTTTCTTTTATTCGAGTCTATGCATATTAATACCAGAAATACCAATAAGAGATATTAGCTCTTATTACAAAGCCTCCATATTAAACCTATATCCGATCGCCTTAACCAATGGCACGGTTAATAAACTGGCATCAATCGAATGAAGATAACCGTACCAATAGGCAGAAAAGTGTTCTGTATGCGAATGCTTCCTCTATGAGTGAAGAGTGGCCATGCTGATCGAATTCGATCGAGTAATTCCGGAGTACATGATGGGGGCGACTCGAGACCTGCAGGGGCATGGTTTAATAAACTTAAGGCGTTTCATTTGCATGCAGCGGCATTGAAAGAACACGCGTAAAACCTGCAAAGAAACCTCTCTCTCGACCTTGTTTTGAACTCTGGCTCCATATTGAATTGTTTTCCTCAAACCTGTTGATACGCTTGCGACAGTCCACGACTCTTAAGGCTTGATATCAGCAGGTCAACACATTTTCCCTTTGCGACATTTTACTTCTTTGTCAAATTGGAAAAAGAAAAATATAGATTTTCGCCAATGGAAGTGAAATGATTTTGCGCATATTTAGTTTCAGAGATGAACGTAATTTTCTCTATTAATACCTTCTCTGGTAAATGTAATGTTACAAACAGTGTGAATTGTTATTGATTTATTTTTACTCTTCCGGTTTTCAGAATTTACTACACAACAATTTGCCCAGAAGGTGAATCGTGGTCCATAATATGACTCAAAGTTTTCAATTACTGACTGTTTCTGTAAATAATATGTTTCAATAATTTGTGTAATACTACATCATGTTGGCAAAATTACGGAGTAATTTTAAACCTGTACAATTTTACTTCCTTCTGGTAAAAGTTGGATGAATTGAAAGTGTAATTCATAATTACTTCCCTTTTCCCGGTGATTGTCGAGCGTCATCTTGAGCCGTGTCGGGTTGCAGGATCGACTCCATGCAGTCGATGGACAGGACGTAGCCCAGTGGTAAAGCGCTCGCTTAATGCGCGATCGGTCTAGGATCGATCCCAGTCGGTGGACCCACTTGGCTATTGTTCTTTCCAGCCAGTGCACCACGACTGGTATATCAAAGGCCGTGGTATATGCTATCCTGTCGGTGGGATGGTTCATATAAAAGATCCCTTGCTACTAATGGAAAAATGTGGCGGGTTTCCATTTTATTTCATTTTAACTTATTTTAGTGCTTATATCCAAGTAACATCGCATCGTTCTTGCAAGTCTTTTTGCACTGCACTACGAGATCGTAAAGTTGCGAGAATTTTGTGGATTAGACCATTGAACAATATTAACAGTTTAAAACTCGTTTGTCACACAAGGATGACACCGCCATCACAATAGCCCACCAACAAGTATACTGTTATACCTGACACATTTGACAAGACAAAATATAGGACATTTTGTTTTTTAAATCATACCGAACACAATTAGTGAACAACGTATTGGCCAAATGACTGGTTTGACAGATTGCCAATAATGTAATATAAATGGCCGAGTATTAATGACCCCATTAAAGACAGCATTTGAAACCAATCATTGCTAACACCGGCATTACATCTAACAGATCGACATTCATCCTATTTTTTTATCCTGTACTTTCTTCTATTCCTTTTACAGCCATCTGTCTACCTTGTGATATTTGTGTTTACGTGTAATGTATCTACTTTACATATGTTCTAACGACAATCCGATTGTATTGCTTTTGTGTATGGTATCTATAGTATAATACGCAAGGCCTTTTTAACAGAAGGAAGGAAGGAAATGTTTTATTTAACGACGCACTCAACACATTTTATGTACGGTTATATGGAAATGTTTTATTTAACGACGCACTCCACACATTTTATGTACGGTTATATGGAAATGTTTTATTTAACGACGCAGTCAACACATTTTATGTACGATTATATGGAAATGTTTTATTTAACGACGCACTCAACACATTTTATGTACGGTTATATGGAAATGTTTTATTTAACGACGCACTCAACACATTTTATGTGCGGTTATATGGAAATGTTTTATTTAACGACGCACTCAACACATTTTATGTACGGTTATATGGCGTCGAACATATGGTTAACGACCACACAGATATTGAGAGAGGAAACCCGCTGTCGCCACTTCATGGGCTACTCTTTTTGATTAGCAGCAAAGGATCTTTTATATTATGATCGCTTCTTCTTTCTTTTGATCTGCTATCAACCTTCTTTGCACCCGATGTCGAAGTTCACAGGACACGTTTTGCGATCGGTTCCAGTCGACTACCGCACACACACCGTGCTAAATATTGCATACACAGATGAATTTCGTAAATACATCCGCAATAAACGTCGTCATCTATATATATATATGTCGGACGTTTATATAGCATCGGCTAAGGAGAGCTGACTATTTACACGACGGTCGTATATTTGGGGAGAAAGACCGGTGTAAGGCCACCACGCCCCATTTAAACTTTCCCATGCGTAGGCCAGGTTACATCTAGTGAATTCACAAGATTTCAGACGGAATATAAGATTGAATGATAATGAAAACAAAATTCTCTGTTGTTTCCTATTCAATATATTTGTTGCTGTTATTTCCGTGCCGCGCGTGCCTGTTCTGACCTTCCATCATTAAAAAGGTAATCTGCCTCATTGTGTAACAGTACATTAACTCTGCGTTTTATAATAATCCCCTACTAGTTGCCACAATGCAGGTACTTGTCGACCGATGTTGATCGACCCACGCCGCTGTGGGCGTCACGATCTGAACCCACAACCCACTCTACCCTGTTTTATAATAATCCCCTACTAGTTGCCACACTGCAGGTACTTGTCGACCGATGTTGATCGACCCACGCCGCTGTGGGCGTCACGATCTGAACCCACAACCCACTCTACCCTGTTTTATAATTATCCCCTACTAGTTGCCACACTGCAGGTACTTGTCGACCGATGTTGATCGACCCACGCCGCTGTGGGCGTCACGATCTGAACCCACAACCCACTCTACCCTGTTTTATAATAATCCCCTACTAGTTGCCACACTGCAGGTACTTGTCGACCGATGTTGATCGACCCACGCCGCTGTGGGCGTCACGATCTGAACCCACAACCCACTCTACCCTGTTTTATAATAATCCCCTACTAGTTGCCACACTGCAGGTACTTGTCGACCGATGTTGATCGACCCACGCCGCTGTGGGCGTCACGATCTGAACCCACAACCCACTCTACCCTGTTTTATAATAATCCCCTACTAGTTGCCACACTGCAGGTACTTGTCGACCGATGTTGATCGACCCACGCCGCTGTGGGCGTCACGATCTGAACCCACAACCCACTCTACCCTGTTTTATAATAATCTCCTACTAGTTGCCACACTGCAGGTACTTGTCGACCGATGTTGATCGACCCACGCCGCTGTGGGCGTCACGATCTGAATCCACAACCCACTCTACCCTGTTTTATAATAATCCCCTACTAGTTGCCACACTGCAGGTACTTGTCGACCGATGTTGATCGACTCACGCCGCTGTGGGCATCACGATCTGAACCCACAACCCACCCTACCCTGTTTTTATTGAAGCTCCTTATCCTAGACATTAAAATTAAAATTAAAGTTTGTTTTGTTTAATGACACCACTAGAGTACATTCATTTATTAATCATCGGCTATTGGATGTCAAACATTTGGTAATTCTGATATATAGTCTTAGGGAGGAAACCTGCTACATTTCCCATTATATGCACCATCCTACAGACAGGACAGCACATACCACGGCCTTTGATATACCAGTGCACTGGCTGGAACGAGAAATAGCCCAATGGATCGATCCTAGACCGACCGCGCATCAGTCAAGCGCTTTACAACTGGGCTATGCCCCTCCCCTGTCCTAGATATTAAGCTGTGTACAGAAGGAAGGAAATGTTTTATTTGACGACGCACTCAACACATTTTATTTACGGTTATATGGCGTCAAACATATGGTTAAGGACCACACAGATATTTTTAGAGGAAACCCGCTGTCGCCTAAGCTGTGTACAATGCTTTCAGCTATTACAGGTTTTTGTTGTTGTTGTTGTTGTTTGTTTGTTTGGGGGTTTTATTTGGGGGGGTTTACCATTAATGTACGCATTATCTTCAACTGTTTGTTTAAATTATTAATTTTAATAAATACAAAAGAGGTATATGCATCGAAAACTAGGATGGCCGACTGTAGAGTGTAAAAAGCTTTGTATAACATTCTGACTGCTAACAGATGCGAAGTGATTAGATTATGAGGTCATAATTATAAATAGACAATGGCTCTTCTTGTGCAGAATGGGTTTGGTAGATCCATGACAAAATTGCTTTCGGAAAATTAATATTTCCTGAAATACTTTTTCTGTAATGAGCTGAAGGTAGCGCATCCTGTGTGGTAAATCACCACCATAGACAAATCGTACTGCATCAAAGGTAACTTTAATTAAGTTGCAGTAGCGTATGTCTTTGTTTAATGATCTCCAGTAGTTACAGTAGAATAACTGTGCGGGTTTAAATCCATAAATCGGCTACAACTGCTTTTTGCTTCCTGCAATATGTAGTATCTTTTTCTTCTTCTTTTTTTCAAATCGTAATAGCTGCAGCTGCTATGCTTATATACCAATTTTCTAGTATATTATGATAAATATATATTTTTTCATTTCACTGTATTTGTTGTTATGGTTGTGGATATGTAGGTGTTTTAGGGGATTTACGATTTGGCGGTTCCAGAGGGATCCTTGTCACACACACACACACGCACACACACACACACACATACACACACACACACACACACACACACACACACTCTCTCTCTCTCCGCCCGTTTGAAACACCTTTTTAGGGATTTTGTTTTTAGTTCATCATCCGGAATATACAATACTAAACTGTCCCGAAAAAGAGTTTCTGAGCATCTTTAGTTAAACGGGGGCGGGACGTAGCCCAGTGGTAAAGCGCTCGATTGAATCGCGGTCGGTCTAGGATCGATCCCCGACGGTGGGCCCATTGGACTATTTCTCGTTCCATCCAGGACACAACGACTGGTATATCAAAGGCCGTGGTATGTGCTATCTTGTATGTGGGATGATGCATATAAAAGATGCCTTGCGACAGCTGGTTTCTTCTTCCAATATCTGTGTGGTCCTTATCTATATGTCTGACGCCATATAATGTCTTGAGTGTGTCGTTAAATAAAACATTTCCTTCTTCTGTAGTTAAACATTTTCTGGGGAGCATGCCAGCGACCCCCCCCCCCCCCCCCCACACACACACACACACACACACACACACACACACACACACACAGACCCATACACACGCCTGTAAAGTTATCGCTCCCTTTGCATTCGACAAAATCAAATTGGCCTTTTTAGAATTTTGCAACCCCCTCCCTCTTTATAAAACCTTGGATCCGCCCCTCTCACGGGGTAGAGTTATGCAAGGCATCAAACTCGCCAACAAAGAATGATAAATTATTACTTTCCTCCCCATCCCCCTACACACATTTCAATCTACCTCGTCCTTACCTTAACACGTACCGTTTTTCTTGTGCCGTTAACACTTCATGATTTTGTCTTGTGCTGTTGTTGTTGTTGTTAGGGATTGGATTTTTGGTGGGGGTTTTCGAGTTTTTGTGCTGGGGTGCCGTTAAACTTTCATTCATTCATTATTTCATTCATTCATTAATTCATTCATTCATTGTTTTTGGTGCATGAAATCCATATCGGGATACCATATTCCCAAATCCGGTAGTCTGACGGGCTACTACACATTTCTACTTGTAACACTAGGTCTACGCTGAATGTGTTGTCATTTCTATTCTTAAGGACCAACGCGTGGCTGAGGATAAAATAAGCTCATTGACAAAAAACAGCCGTAACTTGTTATGCCTCTTAGATTTGGTTATGGATGCCTCAAGCAAAGCTGATTAGCTGGTTCTACATTCCCCCAGTAATGTGCGTGTTTAGTAAGACCCTATCACGCGTCTATTTGTATGTTAATACGGCGCATCATTACGCCATGGTGTGTGTACATGATGGTTACGATTGAATTCTCGCTGGTTTTTCCCTCGGCTGTTTGTTCTGTGGCATGGCTGTCGTTCACTCTATTGACAGTACATATTATTACGCGAGACTACTCGTCTCGAAATAGTTCGTAATGAACCGATTATTCTGTTAATGTAGTGGTTAAAGAGAAGACCCGCGGTAAAAAGTTAAAGGTGTTTTGTTGTTGTTGTTTAACGGCACCACTAGAGCACACTGATTTATTAATTATTGGTTATTTGAACATTTGGTAATTTTTACTCTGTCTTCAGAGAAAACTTGCTACATTTTTCCATTAGTAGCAAAGGATCTTTTATAAGCACCATCCCACAGACAAGATAGCACATCCCACGACCTTTGATATACCAGTCGTAGTGCACTGGCTGGAACGATAAAAAGGCCCACCGCGCTCACCGATGGAGATCGATCCTAGACTAGCCGCACATTATACTAGCGCTTTACCATTGCAAAAATTGTCATTATAATATTAATGAAGTCTAAATTAGGAAGACCCGGCTCACGTTTCAAGCACAACAGTACACGGTACATTGATACAAGTTCAAATTAAATTACAGGAATTTACCGGCAAGTTGAAACAAATCCTGTCACAAAGGTGCCTCATATTTAATGCGCCATCATAAGTTTGGTGCCCTTCGAACTTTGATCCGGTACAATACTGTTTGGTATTCCACAACCTATAGTTTATCCCACGAAACGTAAATAGCATAGTTAAAAATACCCCACGTGTCTAAAAGTGTGACACGTCTTTTGAAGGAATTCCAATGGGATAAAAAGATGTTGGTATGCTAACCCAACAATGAATAGTTTACTGAACTAAGTACCAATAAGTCTGTTTCCTAATACAAATTAATCTATCGAATAAATATTCACAAGTAAGCGACTATATTTACACAGGACACCTAGTTTACTTGTGACGATAGTAACTGATTCAGATAGTTTTCTGCTTTGCATACGGTGATTTTTCGCTTCTTTTTACAGTTTACCGACCAAATAATTGTTTTGATGTTTTCAAAAATGAAAATTACATTCTTTTTCCGGGATCAAATGAAAATAACACTCGGAAAGCTAATGACGCCATTAGAAAATGACGTCATTAACAATTGGAACGGGCGAAGTTGACTATTCAAGGGTCTACAGTTAGATTGTAGCCAGTGTTGTTTTCAAGAAATACCAAATATACAGTTAGTTCCGTAGAAAAACGATTCAGTTTACAATGGACATAACCAAATGGAGTTTTTAGATTTCCGGGTGTTATTGTCATTTGATGTCCGCAAATAAATGTAAAAATAAATGTAAATGAATATTGAAATGTGGCATTTACAACAAGGGTAACACACCTTTAAACAGCACTATGCAAATTCTTTACATGTTTTGACAATGCCACATTTCAATATTCATTTATATTTATTTTTACATTTATTTGTGTTTAATAACAACACATTTCCACTGATAATACTTGCATAATTTACTTTGTATAATATTTTTTTTACCCGAGGATATTTAGTAAATTGAAAAAGCAAATAGAAAAGCCTACGTCATATGCCTATCATAACAGCGCTAGTTGCCAATTCCGTAAATGTTGGGGTTTTCTGTGGGTTTTTTGTTGTTGTTGTTGTTGTTGTTGTTTGTTGTTGTTGTTGTTGTTTTTTGCGATACACGTATGTGGACAAGGTGTCGGCGTATGTTAAAGCTGTGGGCCAATCTATACATTTTTAATAAAAGTAATTTGCTTTTGCAGCTATTTAGTTGTAATTTTGTATGGGCAATTCAAAGTATGTATAACCTTTACAGTTTCAAAACAAAAGTTGCTGGTTAGGAAGGAAATGTTTTATTTAACGACGCACTCAACACATTTTATTTACGGTTATATGGCGTCAGGTTGCTGGTTAGAAACTGTTATAAGAGACGCTTTCTGTACTACTGAACAGACCATATGGGGGGGGGGGGGGGGGAGAGAGACGGCGGTGGGGTGATATGGGGTAAAGGTTTCAGAAATACTCTCACGTTAGAGGAAATAGATTATCCTCTAACGTTGGCGATTCTCGATGGATTTTTTTTTTTTCCATTTGTCAGACGATTAAGATATATAGGATTTGTTGATCAACGATTGCAGCATATTTATTTGTCTCGTTATATAAGCAATCCCTTAATGAGACATGTGGCATTTTTCTCTTAGGCATTAGGCTGTAATCCATTACTGATTGAATTGCTAACAGGCTGGTGATCCTTTCATTACCGTCATAATCAACAGCTGCGGCGCGGACCTGGTGCACAAAATACAACTTACCGATTTAAAAAAAAAAAAAAAAAATTAAATATATATATAAAAAATAAATTAGATAACATATCTCCGTTTGCTAAGGTCAGGGCGTAATTTGTATCCGGGAGGACAGCTGGAACAACGCTAGCGTAAGAATAGCAGTGTTTTTACAAAACGTGGAGTGAAAAATAACTCCCGAAGCGCATCTGTGACGTCAGTTTGTGTTTGAAAGATAATATTAAAAAATAGAATTAATCTGTATTAAGGAGAAGTAACCTAGCAGAAAGAATTGTAATTATTTTATTTCCATATAAATTTAATTTGTATTGAAAGAGTTAAGAGGGCCTCATAAAGGAAATGAAGGAAGGAAATGGTTTATTTAACGACGCACTCAACACATTTTATTTACGGTTATATGGCGTCAGACACATGGTTAAGGACCATACAGATATTGAGAGAGAAACCCGCTGTCGCCACTTCATGGGCTACTTTTTTTATTAGCAGCAAGGGATTTTTTATATGCACCATTCCACAGACAGGATAATACATACCACGGCTTTTAATATACCAGTAGTGGGAAGGCCTCATACGGTTATGTACATAAGTGTATGAGACGGAATAGAGGGAGGAAGTGAGGACAACTATCTCCCTAGTGTGGGAGCAAAATATCAAAATCGGGAAGAGCTAACCTGAGACCTTTTTACCATGTACTTCCACCATTCTAGGTTCAAAATTAGTTGTAATCCATTTTAAAATGCCTAATGATTGGTTTGCAACCCTAATTAGCTATTTCGTAGTACTAATACTAATGTGAATAACTGTTGTTATCCAGATTCGGGCATTTCCTATTAATTCGGGGAAAAGCCAGCCTCCCCCCCCCCCCCCCCCCCCCCCCCCCCCCCGCCACCCTATAAAAACGTACGTCTATGGCTATGTAGCCCAGTTTGTGATCCAGTTTATATCGTGTAGGTATTGTGTTCGTATTGCGCCCATGCCCAAAGATATAGTGATTGCATCGCTAAATGCAGTGGGTAGGCGGAGTTAAAGTGACAGATCCTAGTATTTAAACACTACCGCGTTTTTTTTCACTGTTAGATCTGCACGACTGGTATATGAAATGCCGTGGTATGTTCTATCCTGCCTGTGGGATGGTGCATACAAAAGATCCCTCGCTACTAATGCAAAAATATAGCGGGTTTCCTCTCCAAGACTATATCTCAAAATTACCAAATGTTTGATCAATGTGCTCTAGTGTTGTCGTCAAACAAAACAAACTTGTTAACTGTTAAATCCGGGGTTTTTTATAACTAAATCAGAAATCCGTGTGTTTCTGGTCATTCTGTTGTTTGTAAAACCGCGAAACGCATTTTACATAATTCTAAAAACGCGACCGATGCCATATAACCGTAAATAAAATGTGCTGAGTGCGTCGTTAAATAAAACATTTCCTTCCTTAGTTCTAAAAACGTGGGTACCTCTGAGAAGTAACGGTTATGTAAACGAGCTCTAGTCAAAAACGTATACAGGTATCTAAACACACTGACTATTTTAAAATATATTAAGAAACAGAAGAAAGAAAAAAGAAGATAATGCATGTTAGTGGACGACCAATAACAGAAAATGTAAACCCCAAAACTCATAAATCATTGTCAAAACGATAATGTATTAGCGAGAAAATAAAGAGGAGTGCATTAACAACTCATGCTAAATAGATAAACGAGAAATGCAATGCATTATTGCTTCATTTCTAGCTCGTTCCAGCCAGTGCACCACGACTGGTATATCAAAGGCCGTGGTATGTGCTTTTTTGTCTGTGGGATAGTGCATATAAAAGATCCCTTGCTACTAATTAAAAAAACATGTAGCGGGTTTCCGCTCTATGACTGTGTCAAAAATGACCATGTGTTTGACATCCAATAGCCGATGTGCTCCAGTGGTGTCGTTAAACAAAACAAACTTCTCATTTCTATCTTACACCACATCAAATCTCATAGACGACAATCGTTACATGTGTTGCTAAAACTGTTATACGCAGTGTTTCAATGAACATTTACACCATGTATATCAATACCACCATCCCTCACTTTTAGAGTGAATTAGAAGAAAACTGGGGTTAAGCTGATAGTTTCAGACATTACGGGAAGCGTCTTCGACAAGCCTAGTTCCGCAGAGCAGGACACAAATTAGCATCCTAGTTTTGTTAACACCTCGCAGGTTTCAAACACAGTAGTAGCTGGTACACTGATACTGTCAATTCTAGAGATACTAAAACAGTTGCGTGCATGTTCCCGCGGAAAAGTAAAAAAAAAAATGGGTTCCGAATTTACAATGGCTGGTCTTGTTTTAAACGCAGGTTTTAAAGTATTTTTAATATATATATATGTAGTTACACGCGTGTACCATTAAAACAGGCTTTGTCAATTTATCCCTAGATGTCCTGAAATGCAAGTCAAATTCTTCACAACAAATGTAGGTGTATGCAATACATGCAAATGAGCATCTTTCGTTGTAAAGACTGAATTTTTCACAATAAATAAATAAATTTGTATTGCAAATCCTTCTGATACGTTGTATTCTTTGGGGGTCTTTTTATTGCTGAAGCGGGTTAAGTTCTTGTCACTGTGTGTGTGATCTGATTTTTCAAACTGTTATGTAATTTATAATACCTAAGCGGAAATCAGGGCACATAAAAATACAAACATTTAAGGCAAAATCTGTCTGATTCTCAATAAAGTGGCAATAAAGCCGGGTTGTTTTACACCTGAAATCAAACATTACTTACATCGCACTGTTCATATCCATATCCGTGCATCCGAAGTGTTTCTGCCCATTGGGCTATTTCTAGTTCCAGCCAGTGCACCACGACTGGTATATCAAAGACCGTGGTATGTACTACTCTGTCTGTGGGATGGTGCATATAAAAGATCCCATGCTGCTAATCGAAAAGAGTAGCCCATGAAGTGGCGACAGCGGGTTTCCTCTCTCAATATATGACCATATGTCTGACGCCATAACCGTAAATAAAATGTGTTGAGTGCGTCGTTAAATAAAAACATTTCTTTCTTTCTTTTTCCCGAAGTGTTTCTGATAATCCTGGTGTTTTTAATACCACGGAATGCATTTTTCTTTCTTTGTGTTCTTTCTTTTTTAAACGCACGTAGGCTACTTCCGAAAAGTAATTGTTATGAAGACGATCTCTAGTCTATTTTTATGAATATTTCCCCGTTTCAATCTCAGACACTCTAGTTTCTCTCTATTGTAACTTTATCCAAATATGTTACAGGTTTTATAGATTAGCCAAACTTAGAATCTATTTTCACGGGTTAAAACTAGGGTCTATGACTCTAAGTATTATATTCCTGTCACGGGGATTCTATAATTCCCGTAACTGAATAAAACACGATTATCAAAATATCTCTCCTAACTGTATATCTATTAGATCTCTCTGTAACAGGCTGTTAAACCCTAGTATGGCTCGTCTCTAGGTATGATCAGAGATACGATCTTATATAAGTATATGTAATATAGAACGTTTAGTTCACTAGAAACACAACAAAACACAATACACTTTGGAATCTGTATTAACCTACGCTGACAAATGTACAGCCGTAGTAGTTAATTAATAACAACAATAATAACAACCCAGAACTGATCACTTAATTAGTTAATCTCTAGGTGTCTAGTTACACAATATGCGAATCACTTCACCGTGACACAACACCCACACGTGTGATAATTGAGAAACGCTTCTAGGAGAAGTTAATTAATAAAGGAATTACCACTCTATTCCTAACTGGTTAATTTTTAATTAACCCTTACTACTCGTTCAATAACGTGTGATAATTGAGAAACGCTGCCAGGAGAACTTAATTAATAAAGGAATTACAACACTATTCCTAACTGGTTAATTTTTAATTAACCCTTAACTACTTATTCATTAACCTTGTAACACAGAATTAATACTGGTACCTATCACAATAAAGACAATAACCTACAGTTTACCTAGGTCTTCTAGGATGACTGGCTAAGCTTTATTTTACCAAATACTCATATAATGTTAGAACAAAAAGTCTACGATTTACTTCGTCAGATGACCGAAGACACTGTCTAAAGAATATTGGTATAATACAGTATTAAATCCATACCAGACTTAAAATCACATCAAGGTTATACACAGAGCAGAAATAATATATTTACCAGTCCGGACGGACACGTTCCCCCGGGATACCTTCCTTTTTGGTTCTCCCCGATATCTCTAAAAAACTAGCTATTTATTATAAAATCAGAAATTCGCCTGGGGGTACAAGGCGGTACCTCCCCCTATCATCTGATATTTCCACCGCGACTAAGCGGTATTATTTCTCTCTGATCGTCAGACTTACTGACGCCATCGTCGCCAAATCACGGTTGTAAAAACCGCACTCGCAGGGGTATTACGTAACTACTCGCCACATGGCCTCCGCACCTGGCTAAGGGTGTGTATTAGGCGTACCGATCGAGGACTGTCGCGCAGAAGTATTACGTAACAAGTGCACACGACCCTCAAAAACAATTAATATCGCCACATGCGAAAAGAAATTAAGAGCATGTACCGTCACACACCCCCACCTCAAAAAGGATATTTCCTCTACTCTAGGAATAGGGAAATATACTACATTAAAACAGAAAGGTGCGTTAACCGACGCATACGGGCATTTATAACACATGTAATAATAAGGTGACTACCAGTAATCACACTGAGTCTCTGAGTCCCTGGTATACAAAATAAAATATATATAAACAAAACAGAAATCAAGAATGTCAACACATTATCATAACGTTCAACTTCGGGACAGGGCATCAGCGGTTACTTTGGATGTGCCCTTGATATGTCCAATGGTAATTGGGTATTCTTGCAGAGGAAGACTCCATCTCAAAACTCTCTGGTTGGAGGCTTTCATTAGGATGGTCCAGTCCGTCTTCGTCTTCTTGGAACAGCACAGCTCCAGCACCCAAGTCACTGGCACCCACAGCTAGCTTGAACGGCATTCGGTAGTCTGGTGCTGCCATCACGGGAGACGAGTAGCGCCTCTGCTTGAGACGGTTGAATGACTTCTCGCATTCACCTGACCAATGGAACTTCGTTTCCTTCTTTTTCAGCGTCGCACGTTTTCCAGGTTTTCTCCGATAGGCATGCTGTCGAATCGGTGTAGCGTTGGGTTCCAAGCGCACATCTTGGCTTAAGGTATTGGTAACCGTTGGAAGGTTCTGACAAATGGAAACATTGTCTTGTTTCAACGTAGTCAACTTTGCTCGCTGGGGGTTCAAGTCTGCTAGAATCTGGCCGTTGGCCAACTTGATCTCTGCAGGCTTGACGTCATCACAGGAAATTGAGTGACTCTCAATTTGGACCGGCAACACTGGAACTATCGGCAGTCTGTCAAAATAACCTTTTAGCAAATTGATGTGACAATACCTACTTTTCCTAACCCTATCAGGAGTGTTTATCACATACCCTGTCTCATTAACCCGTTTGTGCACAACATAGGGACCGAAATACCTGTTCTGTAATGAACCCCGTTTAATGGGAAGGTACAGCAGCACTTTATCCCCTGGTTTAAATTCCCGACTCTTAGCCTTCCTATCAAACACTGATTTTATTTTGCTCTGAGCTTGGCTCAGTTGCTTCCTATCCTTTCTATCTCTAACTCTCTTATTCATTAATACTCCCTTGTCCACAGTTAACAAGGTAGTGCGAGCTGCCAACAAATTTGGATCAGCCCCCTGCTCTAGTACTAACTCTTGTCTATTACAAGGTAAGTCCCCTCTATCAAACACAACTGGTTCATTTACCCTCTGCGGGAGATCAACAGGTTCCACCACATTTAATTCCTCAGTTGACTTATCTACCATTTTACTGATAACCTCATCCACTCCAATTTCATGGCTCACACACGTATCAGACAAATCACAAATATCCTCTGGGTCTCGTGCTAACCTACTGGCCATAGCCCTAGTCATTACACACGCAGGATATTTAATCTCATCAACCTCACACTCTTCTATTGGTAACGTGCTGTCTTTAATTAACAGTTGGTCACATTTCGGCTGACAACACTGACTAGTCAAATCATTTCCCAACAAAACTCCTATGTTTTCAAAAGGCAAGTCCTTCACAACACCCATAATGACTGGTCCCGTCACAAACTTCGAACACAAGAAAACCTTATGTAACCTGACAACCATATTTTCTCCAGTAACCGAGGTTAAAACCAAACTACGTCCCGTATCTGAATTTTCAATACCAGCTAAACACTCTTGCGTGATCAGACTCTGACTACACCCGGTATCTCTATAGATTGATATTGCCTTAGGACTCAATTCTTGTTTCACATCACAAACCATACCAGTGGACACATATGGGTTTACTTTCTCTGCCATGGGACTAACCATTAACTCTCTCGCTAACGGAGCTGACCTCACTAAACCGACCACTTGCGCATTATCGCGTTTCCTTTTAAAACAGTCCCCGATAAGATGGTTATCCTTTTTACAGTAACTGCAATGTGGACGAAAAGTTCGTGCATTGGCTGATAATGCAGGTCTATCCTTACTTTGCCCACCAGGTGCATTCCTTGCCTGACTAGCTGACCAACTAGATGACTCTCCCCGATAGTTACTTTCCCCGGAAAAACCTGGCTGAAATTTCTTCTTATCACCCTGTTGTAAAGAGCTACCCGGTACTGCCTGAGCTTTGTGTATTAACACGTAATCATCTGCCACTATGCCTGCCTCCTCTATCTTTTTGACATCACGATCCTCTAAATGAATACGTAAGCTAACTGGTAATCCATTTTTAATGTCCTGTAAGATCAACAACTCCCGTAACTCGGTATATGACTCTACCTGATGAGACACCACCCATTTATCAAACATCCCTGCCTTCTTAGCCACAAACTCACTATAAGACTGACCCTGCGTTTTTCTCAACTCGCTATACCGTAAACGATAATCCTCAGGTCGTAATTCATACGCCCTCAACACCGCAGCCTTAACTAGGTCGTACTGACTTCCTCGCTCATCACTCATTGAATTATAAGCGACACTAGCCTTCCCCTTAAACTTAGACACGGCTAACAATGTCCACTTAGACTGCGGCCAATTTAGCTGCTTAGCGGCCCGTTCAAAAAGTTGGAAGAACATGTCTAACTCCTGATCGTCAAATACAGGCACTGATCTATAAGCCTCCGACATGTTAAAACCATTTCCCGCCTCACGTCTAACTTCTTCAGTATTCAACTTTAACTCATGTTCCACTTTTAATTTTTCTAACTGGAATTCTCTATCCCTCTCTTCTCTTTCTCTCTCTCTCTCTCTCTATCCCTCTCTTCTCTTTCTCTATCGCTATGTCTATCTTCTCTATTTCTCTCTTCTCTTTCTCTCTCTCTCTCTCTATCTTCTCTATCCCTATCTCTATCTTCTCTCTCCCTCTCTTCTCTTTCTCTCTCTCTCTCTCTCTCTCTCTATCTCTATCTTCTTTTTCTCTATCTCTATCTTCTTTCTCTCTCTCTCTCTCTCTCTCTCTCTCTCTCTCTCTCTCTCTCTCTCTCTCTCTCTCTCTCTCTCTCTCTCTCTCTCTCTCTCTCTCTCTCTCTATTTAATGCACGTTCTTCTCTTTCGTACTCAAGCTTTTTAAAAGCTAACTGTTGTTCCATACTCAAGTCACTTATCTCTATCTCTGGAACAATCTCACTTTCTTCCATAACAGGACTATCACCAAAAACTTCCTGGATAATAATTGTCCTTATATCTCCTAAGGTTTTAGCTGATGTTAAATCAATTTCTCGCTCACCCGCGATTTCAACTAACTCGGCCTTACGTGCTCGCTTAATCTCCACTACACTGAGCGTAGGCCTATCCAGCAAATTCTTATCCATGTTTAGATATGACGCACTTATTATTAATTAATTTTCTAGTGAACAACGTGCTACTTCTGGTAAATGTGTAAAAATTAATTTTTAAAGCCCCCATTTACAAACAATACTTTTTTTAATATGCATGTCCCGTTTCAGATCCCGGACGAGCGCCCCAATTTTCTACTCCTGTCATGGGGATTCTATAATTCCCGTAACTGAATAAAATACGATTATCAAAATATCTCTCCTAACTGTATATCTATTAGATCTCTCTGTAACAGGCTGTTAAACCCTAGTATGGTTCGTCTCTAGGTATGATCAGAGATACTATCTTATATAAGTATATGTAATATAGCACGTTTAGTTCACTAGAAACACAACAAAACACAATACACTTTGGAATCTGTATTAACCTACGCTGACAAATGTACAGCCGTAGTAGTTAATTAATAACAACAATAATAACAACCCAGAACTGATCACTTAATTAGTTAATCTCTAGGTGTCTAGTTACACAATATGCGAATCACTTCACCGTGACACAACACCCACACGTGTGATAATTGAGAAACGCTTCTAGGAGAAGTTAATTAATAAAGGAATTACCACTCTATTCCTAACTGGTTAATTTTTAATTAACCCTTACTACTCGTTCAATAACGTGTGATAATTGAGAAACGCTGCCAGGAGAACTTAATTAATAAAGGAATTACAACACTATTCCTAACTGGTTAATTTTTAATTAACCCTTAACTACTCATTCAGTAACCTTGTAACACAGAATTAATACTGGTACCTATCACAATAAAGACAATAACCTACAGTTTACCTAGGTCTTCTAGGATGACTGGCTAAGCTTTATTTTACCAAATACTCATATAATGTTAGAACAAAAAGTCTACGATTTACTTCGTCAGATGACCGAAGACACTGTCTAAAGAATATTGGTATAATACAGTATTAAAATATTTAAAGTCACATCAATCACATCAAGGTTATACACAGAGCAGAAATAATATATTTACCAGTCCGGACGGACACGTTCCCCTGGGATACCTTCCTTTTTGGTTCTCCCCGATATCTCTAAAAAAAACTAGCTATTTATTATAAAATCAGAAATTCGCCTGGGGGTACAAGGCGGTACCTCCCCCTATTATCTGATATTTCCACCGCGACCAAGCGGTATTATTTCTCTCTGATCGTCAGACTTACTGACGCCATCGTCGCCAAATCACGGTTGTAAAAACCGCACTCGCGTATTACGTAACTACTCGCCACATGGCCTCCGCACCTGGCTAAGGGTGTGTATTAGGCGTACCGATCGAGGACTGTCGCGCAGAAGTATTACGTAACAAGTGCACACGACCCTCTAAAACAATTAATATTAAGAGCATGTACCGTCACAATTCCACTAGGTTTCTTTTTTCTGTTTGTCTAAATAGTTATTGTTTCTATTACAGACTGTGTCCGTGATAGTGTCTGTCATGACCTTGACCGCCATCTCCGTGGAGCGCTGGTTTGCCATATGTCGACCTTTGACCTTCAAGGAAACTCGAAGAAGAGTCGTTGGCGCCCTTATCGTGATCTGGGTCACAGCGCATGCGGCTTCGACGCCGCGTCTTTGGATTTTCGCCGAGAAACCCGACAACCTGATTCCTAAAGAGCTGACCATCTTGATGACGTCATGTGGACCTCGATCGAATATGTTTCGACTTGAGTTTAACTTCCACATGTTTATGATCGTAGCCTTCTACATTCTGCCAATTCTGGTGATGGGTTACACGTACGTCGCCATAGCCAAATGTCTGTGGTCAAGCACGCGCTCGGAACAGTCACTTACAGGTGAGAACGGTGTCCCTATATCAATTTCTTAAGGCTTTTGATACTTTCGGGGCCGTACCAAGCTGTAACTCAAGGGTGGACCAAGGAATTGTTTTATGGAGGGGACCAAGGACAAATCCCTAAAAAGCGCACCTCAGTGAAAGTTGTAAACAAATTGTCCATAAAAAGGGGTACTTTGATATATTTTGGAGGGATAGATCCGCCTTTGTAAATGACCAGGTGCAGTAATAAATATTAAAATGGCACTTTTTAGTATTTTTCTAGGGTGTAACTGCATCATTGTTATCACTCAGTTAGGCAAGGCAACGGCACTTTGCTAGGCAATAGAACGGTACGTAACGCAGTAGAAAATATGTTTTATCACGGCCATACCAGACTTAAAATAATTAGAGGGTGCAGTGAAAACAAATGGATCAAGGCACATAACATGTAATATAATGCAATTTCCAACTAGACAAAAATGCTTATTTAAACAAAAAGGACACTCTTTAAAAAAGCAGGTTTATTAACCCCAGAAACATATATGGTAGTGTTAGGGTTGGGGGCCCTGATATCACTACCTTACAGACGTGCTATAAACAAAACATGACTACATATGGTACATTACAACAGTATAATTAAACATGTATATATAAAATAATTATGTAATATATGGGGTTAACAGTGAAGTTAGACGTAAAGAAAGAAAAAGGTTTAGAGGGAAAAAAAGAAAGAAGGAAGGAAAGAAGGAAGGAAAGAATGAATGTTAAGATAAGATTTTGAAATAGAAAATATATAATTTTGTATTGTAATAAATACCTCTACGACAATATATTGCTATGTCTTCTTTCCAGGGCACATTTTATCAAAAGAATTTAAGGGTCAAAAATTTATAACCAAATAAGTTTCAGAGTGTATTAGATTGATGATGTAAACTACACCAAATGTTTTATTTATTGTTCCATATTTACAAAAAAACACAAATAAACGTCACTGTATACAAGAAAGTCACATGGCATGCTGTCAAAGTTGAAGGTTGTCAAACATGGATTTTACACATTAGAACATTCGTTTAATAGTGTGTGAATCCACCCCTGGCGCGAATACACTCGACACATCGTTGCCTCATGCTGTTGATCAGACGTCTGAAGAACTCTTGGGGAATGGCCTGCCACTCTGCCATAAGAAGTTGACCCAGATCATGAAAGTTGGCCGAAGGGGCATGGTTATCCCGAACTCTCCTGCCTAATTCGTCCCAGGCGTTCTCTATTGGGGCCAAGTCAGGCGAATATGCTGGCCAATCCATCCTGGCGATACCTTGTTGTCTGAGAAAGTCCGTTACCACCCTGGCGCGGTGGGGTCTGGCATTGTCATCCTGCAGAACTGCCCCGCCGCCAATCTGCTGAAGGCCTGGGAGAACCAACGGCCGGATAATCTCATTCAGATAGCGGATTCCATTCAGATTGCCATCCACCACATAGAGGGGGGTCCTGTGGTGGATAGAGATGCCGCCCCACACCATGACGCTGCCACCACCGAACCGGTGACGTTGTCTAACGTTAACGTCAGCGAAGCGCTCCCCAGGACGTCTGTAGACACGAACCCGACCGTCGTTGAACTGGAGACTAAACCTGGACTCATCAGTGAACATCACTCGACCCCACTGAACACGTTGCCACCGCAGATGAAGCGTGCACCAGTGACGTCTGGCCGTTCTGTGACGTGGTAGGAGTGGTGGTCGAACAGCCTGGCGACGGCAGCGTAGATTATTGGCTCTCAGACGATTGCGTATGGTTTGATCAGACACTCGAGTTCCAGTCGCAGTCCGCAGATTGTCACGTAATCGGCGTGCAGTGGTTGTGCGTTGACGTAGAGCCATATTGGTGATGTAGCGGTCCTCTCTATTTGTAGTGCTTCGGGGTCTTCCCGAACGTGGACGATTTCGAACAGAATTCGTTGCTTGGTACCGTTGCCACAGCCGGCCAACGACACTCTGACTGACACCAAGTCTCATAGCAACATTTCGTTGCGTATTGCCATCTTGAAGCCAAGCAATAGCCCTTCCTCGATCTTCGATAGTCAGTTGAAGTCGTACCATTGTCGAATTTGGAGTGTGCACCGTACACGAACGCAAGCTCCAATTATACGGAAATTCAGCATTGGGAACATGGAATACACGTGCAAAGCGTGCGAATGAAGCGCTTTGTGAAAAAGCAAGTTATGGGCACTTAGCAGACCTTTCGCTTTCGCCCTAATTTACGTGCAAATGTAAGCATGTTTTCGCCATTAGAACTAGTCGACAGTGTCAATGACAGTGGATTTTAATTCATTTATGGGTTGCTTAGACCCACTTTCGTCAAAATGGAACAATACCATGCGTGACATTATGGTCTAGCTAATATAATTGACATTCAGAAAATAATGTCGAAAATATCGTCTGACCCTTAAATTCTTTTGAGTAGTATATATATATATATTTTTTTTTTTTGGGAGGGGGGGGGGGGACAATTGGTTTCCTGACTCCTCCATCGACCCTAACCCCACCCCGACCCCCCGTAGTATCGAATCCACTCAAAGTACCCATTCTCCACGACTGATATATCAAATGCCGTGGTATGTGTTATCTTATATATAGACAAGTGTACATAAAAGATTCCTTTCTGCCAATGGAAAAATGTCAGAATTATCAAATGTTTGACATCCAGTAGCTGCTGATTAATAAATCAATGTTCTCTAAGTGCACCATTAAACAAAACAATGTTTACGAGGTAGAATATTTACGTAATTGTAATATAAAGTTGAGGCTTTAGATGCACGTTGCAAATAACAGGAAGAGGTTTTTCTTTGAAAATAATAATTGGAATGCGTCTGCCACATAACTGGTTTCACTTGGGTTGTTGCTTCATAATGACATAATATATGACGTACGTATTCCTTTGCGAGAAAGACAGTTTAAATGCATTTTTCAAATAACAGCAGGTGTTTTTTCCCATCGAAATGACTAACGAGAAATGTAATGCATATGTCTTAAAACTGGCCTGGTTAGAGTTATTACATCATATGACTTGTGAAGTCAAATGTGACGTAGATAGTTTACATGAGGTAGAATCGATACATATACGTTACAAATAGCAGCAAGTATCATCCGCCTCAAAAAGAAAACCAGGAAACACAATTAATTTATCACAAAACTGGTTTGATTACGGTTAACCTTACTTCATTATATCGCTGGTGAATTCTTCTGCGAGGTAGAGAGTTACAGTTAACAAGGTATAACCTTTACATATACGTCTCAAATAACAGGAAGAATCCTTCGCTTAGAAAAGAATATTGGGAAACACAATGCATTTGTCACAATACTGGTCTGATTACGCTTAACGTCACTGTATAATAAGGTTTGTGAATTTCTTTGCGAGGTAGGGGTTTTTTCTTCATTATATTAGGTAGAATATCTACTTAGGCGTTTCAAATAACGGTAGGAATACGTTGGTTTTTATGTTGTGTTTGTTTTGGGGGTTTTTCAGAAAAAGAATAATGGTATTGTCAGAGATAAGGAAATAAAAGTTGACTTAAAAGTTAGGTATCAAACCTCACACTAAATACTGATAATGTTAACCTGGGTAAACTGTTATGAAGATGACAGTTATAATTTACATATTAAGACAAACGCAATAACATAAACACTGATAATGTTAGTTTAGACTCACATACCTATTCTGTTTAGGAGAAATGTAAACTGTGGTATGATATATATATATATATATATATATATATAGCATATATATAGCATACTAAACGAGCTTGCCTGTCATATCATTTTTATGAAATGAGTGAATAGTTTTGGTATCTGACGAGCGAAAGCGAATGAATGAATGAATGAATGTTCAACAACACCCCAGCACGAAAAATACATCGGCTATTGGGTGTCAAACTATGGTAAATGCAAAAACAATGTGGAAGCGAAAGCGAGTCAGATACCAACATTGTTCACGAGTTTCATAAAAATGGTATGACAGGCAAGCTAGTTTAGTATTTCATTTATTACAAACTACCTGCAAATAAGCCACAACGCAGTAGTAAGCAGATGTCGAGACCTACTACACGTTATTTTTCTACGAAATTGGTCAGCATGTGATCTACGCCACGCTCACGTCACGCCAATATTACACTAGTTAGATATTGTGTGGTTGTTATGACGTGAGCAATATCTTACACTGGTGTGTAATAAGGTGTGATGTTATACATGCGATACGATATGGTACGATACAATACAATGCAATGCAATACAATATAATACAATGCAATACAATGCAATGCAATACAATATAATACTAGTATATGGTACAAGGTTCACCTAAAGATTCTGTATCAAACCTCTCAGGTGACAAGTCCATTGTTTATCTACAACTGGTATATTTGTGGGGAAAGTGCTCGCGAGCGTGCGCACACACATACACACACATATACATGCACACAAACCTTTTTCTGCTAATTGACATTCCATTCCATTCCAATATTTATTTACATGCTCATATACCACGAAGGTTTCAAGCATGTCTGTCCTGGGCATAATCTCTGGCCTTTGCCAGTGACTAAGTCCAGGACAGAAAAGGGTGGGGGATAAGTTTGAAGTGGGCAGATTTTGGAATAAGAATTTAGTTGTGTCCAGCGACTGCGCGGACCGACTAGTAGACACCGAAAATGGGCCGTGTTCTGACTGGCTGAATTTCGATTCCTTCGGGTCTAACTAGAAAAAGCTAAAGTCTACGGAGAATAACTGCACCTAACATCATGTCCGGACTAAGAATTTAAACCCAAAAATAAGTTTGACTGCTCGGCCAAAAAGGTTTTAAGGTGATTTGAGCAATTGAACGGGCGCCAAAGTAAATTGCGTTGGACTATTTATAAAAAAATAAACATAAAGATTTTGAAGCTCGATCGAAAAAGTTTAAAGTCCAACTAAGCCCAAAAAAGGAGGATACCTGTCCTAGGTAAGGTTGTACTACTTCGGGGAGCTTGGAGTGTCTCGGAGCGACGGCAGCTTATCCCTGATCTGCTGTAGATGTTGGACCACCTTGGAATAGTCGGGGCCGCAGACCGCTTGTAGCATCCTGTGGATCGATCTGTTGTCGAGTTCAGCAAACAGGATGCACTGTCTGTAGGTCTGGTCCCTTCGGTGCGTAACGACTATTCCCTTGGTTTCATTGAAGATCCTGGAATGAAGCTCGTAACTGCTGCCGTCCTCCATGGTCTTCCAGTGGTGGTTCGAATATCCTCCCCGAAGTAGTTGTGGTTTCTGCGTGTCCCCCTGTATGTACTGGTGGAGATGACGGCGAAGTCCACTGATGGCAATGGTCCATTCGTCGTCAACAGGGGGAGCGGATTCCGGCGGCGGCTTGGTCTTGGCTGGCTGGGTGGTCGGTGATGTTGCCTTCCTTTTCGTCGCCGGAACAACAAGTCCATGTGGCGACTCGACGGGAGCGGTCGTTGTTGACCGCTGCACCGGAGTCGTCGTCTTTGGGGTGGAGGTTGAAGTCGGTGGTGGCACACTCGTCCGTTTGAATCTCACGATTTCCTGGGTGGTGTACGGCCGTTCCGGGGATGCAGGCTCCACAAGTGGTTGCGTCCTCTCCGGAGGACTCGGTGGGGGCGGTATCACAGGAGGGAGCGCCACTGGCGGTTGAGCCACCAGCTTTGTCCCCCCCTGGGCCTTCCCTAGCACCGGTTTCTTCCTTCTTCTTCCTCTTCCAGTCCCCCCTTTCCGTTTCTGTGGAGGCGGGTCACCATACACCAAAGTCACGGTCGCCCGTGACCCGGTATACGTGACCCGGAACTCCAACATCGGGCCGAAGCTGGCAATCAGTCCCCCCAGGTGGGGGGGCATCTCGAGAGCGCACGTTGACACGTCCACCTTCATCGAAGGACAGCTGGAGAAAAAAGTGCTAATTGACAATAAAGGTAACCTTGTGGTGGACGCTGCCATGCGTTCAACAACACTGAGGAACGCGAACATTCGCCAACGATTTAACTGGTTCAGGACATACATAGTCATTCATTTAAATAATAAGTACAAACACCAGTCGAGCGAGCAGTTGGCTCTTGTTGTTTTTGTTGTTGTTGTACTTCTTCTTCTTCATTTTGTTCTTTTTCTTTCTTTCTTTTTTCTTTTTTGTTGTTGTTGTGAGGGGGGGGGGGGGGGGGGTCACAATTATTGTACATTTTAGGGGGTTTTTTTTATTTGTTATTCATTTTGCTGTTGCTGCTGCTGTTGTTATTGTTGTGGGTGGATGGGGGTTACGTGTTTTGTTTTGTTTTATTTTGTTTGTTTTGGGGAGAGGTAGATGCTGCGCTTAAATGTGTTAAATCAAACTGATACAACAGATCAGAACAGAATAGAGACGAGGTAAACTCTTTACGAGGTCACTCCCCTGTTAAGTCTGTTTTGTTCCCATATTCGAAACAAAGTGTCACAGTTCGGCTTTGTAATATAGTAAGTACTCATAAACTATCGCTGATCAAACAATCTCTACTGAAGCTGACAAACAAACATGTCTTTCTTATACTAGTCCATCGGGTCAGTTGAACAGTTTTGCCAACCGGTACCGAAGAACTGACCAAGATTGGTTTTTTAGTTTTTTCTGTATCATTGGAAATGTATACATCCCATGAGTTCTTTTCTGCCTGATAGCAAGCTAAATATAGTAGCTTAAGTGTTGTGTGCCATTTTGAACACACACCCTATCAAAATAACGAAAAGAACCTGCTACACACCAAGAATAAACTTTTAAAATTACGACCAGCATTTTACTCCAGTCATTTGTGAGACACAGAACGACCGTGTTTTAATATCCGCTGAGGTGTCCTTGTACAGTGTTTGCGTTCCTGTCATTTTAACCAAGTATAACGTATGGAAATACGCTTTGGGTGTTGAATTCTCTCCAGTACCGTCCAAGATCGAAACATTAGCTGACACATTTGTAGGAAATCTGCAGATCGCCCCAAGTGTGATGTCTATCATTGACCCGCGGTTTTTATTGAAACTCAAGTAATTACAAACGGTGAATCGCCCTACAGCGGTGTCTCAATGGCAATGACCACAAATAACCAAGAAGATTTGTGGTCTCATGTTTATGGTACAAGAAAGAAATAAAATACGTTGAAAAGAAATAACTCTTTGCTATAAGAAATCACCAAAACTAATAATAGAAACTTCATTTTCACAGCTAGACACATTTTCATTTCGTTGTAACTTTATTCGCGTGCTTATACCCAATATCATTGAATTAACGTTCAAGCACACTGCGCACTATCCTCTGCACACACCTTAGCTACAAGGACTGTCATTCCGAGATAACTGGTTGATGGTTAGTTCTTAGTGTTAGTGAGAGAGAAGTCGGTGTTGTCGTCTTACAATTCCCCACTGAGTAGTTAAGCCTCGGTCACACTGTCAAAGATCGTCTGGCCGGATCCACGATGGTTGAAAACCTCACGGATGACCCAGGATAGTGGTCTATCGGCGGTCCCCTACGGATGCACCACGGTTTAACTACTGTTTTCGACGGAAAAACCAAGGATTATTAAGAGTAGTGGTTAGTTTACAACGTGGGGCGCTACGGGTCGCTACTGGTCGCTATAGATCGCTAAGGATTGGTACAGTTTAGTACGGACCACAACGGATTGTGACGAATGATGCCGGATTGTATCCGTTGCTAATCCGGCGTCCTGATCCTTGACAGTGTGACCGGGGCTTTAAACTCACACTTGGTGTTGGCCGATACTGGGATGCGCTAAACAAAGTGTCGCAGACAGGACACAGTGAAAATCCGTATATGAAATGGCCCTAATCGATGTCCCGGACAGACATCCCAGGTAGTCGAGGTGTGTGATCGGGACAACGTGCTTGAACGTCAGTTGGATATACAAAGTTTGTTTGTTTGTTTAACGACACCACTAGAGCACATTGATTTATTAATCATCGGCTATTGGATATCAAAACTTTGGTAATTCTGACACATAGTCAACAGAGGAAACCCTCTACATTTTCCCTAATGCAGCAAGGGATCTTTTATATGCACTTTCCCACAGACAAGAAAGCACATACCACGGGTTTTGTCCAGTTGTGGTGCACTGGTTGGAACGAAAAACATCCCCATCAGTTGAATGGATCCACAGAGATGGTTCGATCCTGCGACGCACTCACAACTGGATATAAGTATGAAAATAAATTAAAAATGAAAAGTCAGATCCAATTCAATAGCGCTTTATAAAAGACGAATTACAATTATTACCGGCATTTTCGTGCATTTAGAAAATAGATGTATATGATTTTGAGAGCAGGAATCTTGGCCAAAATACTCCAACTTGGGGGTCAATGTCCAGATGTTCAACCTTAAAAGGGAATTTCTCACCAAAAGAACTTTCTGTTATTAGGTTTTTTTCTGAAAAAAACCACCCTGAAATGTATAACGGTATTTCTTCAGCGATCAAGTATACATTGTATATTCCTTAACAACCAAAAAAACTTAGATTTAACCAATATACGCAAAGATCCAGTTAGAAGATATTGTATTTTGCGTAGTAGGATGTAGAATGTTTTATCTTAAACAAGACATTCAAAATGACTTAAATACTATGCAAGATTTGATAGATACATGAACAGTTAAAATCTGTCTAAAAACATTATGTATATTATTTAAAACCAAAGTATGTCCCTCATCAGAAATAAAATTAAAAATGGCAGATTTAACCATAGTTAATAAAATAAAATGGCTTTCGAAAAAACAAACATTAATTTTAAATCTCATATTGAAGACTATTGAAAACCTAATAGTTATCTCTGGCACTGACTTGGGCTGTGACAGAAGAAACTCCCAATCTTCAGTTGTTTTGCTAACCTCGCAAAATTAAATATTGATTACATATTCGACCCATGGATTTATTGCAAAAGTCCAGACAGCCTTTGTGTTGAATTGTGAATTCCTCCTCTTCAGCTTCGGAGAAAGTTATTATGTCTAAGGAATTGACAAAAAAAAAGAGATGATTTTAACCCCAAACACTGAAAAACCACCAAAATTAGCACAAGTTCTACAAGAGCACCACTATAAGACTTCTACTTCATTCATTTATATTTATAATCAATAAAGCGAACAAGAAATGCTGGTGTTGGGAAAGTTCAGTTGGTGGTTGAATTTTAAAGTGCTGTCCACCGGGACATGTCCTACTCCCTGTACACTGTTTACAATATATACCAACTAAGAAGCACTTAATTTCCCACCTTTAAACGAGTAAATGGCTGGTCTTTTATACGCGGATGTCTCTAAGGACATTACATTTGGTAAACCTGGAATAGACTCACGGCGGATGGAAGCATTACATCTAAACACATCTTGGAAAGTGCCATATTATTCAAATAATCTAACTTTTCTCCACTGAATTTAAACTTGAATTAACGAACGAATGAATGAATAAATGAGTGAGTATTTAACGACACCCCAGCACAAAAAATAAATACATATTGGTATCAAACTACGGTAAATGCATAAAGGAATGCATTTAAACTCAAAATTAAGCTGAGAAAATAATATATATATAAATTATATTATTTTCTCAGCTAACCTGAGTTCTTTTTGTTTCTTCCCTATCTTAATTTTTATGCTAATACCTAATTACGGTTAAAGTATGTTGCGCTGGGTACCCACCTCATATATCCGGGCTATCTATCCGGACCAGTGGGTTAATGGTTAATGAGAAAGAGAGTCAGTCTGGTGGTCTTACACCCCTGCCAGCTATCCCCAGAGTCCTTGGTGGGAACTGGTAAAGGGATGCGAACTTATTGTCTACTGAACTTAACTCCGATCATTTAACCCGCTACATGGAGCGGGACGTAGCCCAGTAGTAAAGAGCTCGCCTGATGTGCGGTCGGTCTGGGATCGATCCTAATCGGTGGGTCCATTGGGCTATTTCTCGTTCCAGTCAGTACACCATATAAAATATCTCTTGCTGCTACCAGAAAAGTTTATCGAGTTTCCTCACTAAGACTATGTCAAAATTACTAAATGTTTGACATTCAATAGCCGATGATAAATAAATCAAAGTGCTCTAGTGGTGTCGTTGAACAAAACAACATAATTAACCACTACACCATTGAGACCTGTGCCAAAGCTCTTTACAACCATGCAGATATAAAACCTCCCTGAGGCACCATCAGATTAACAAAATACTATTAATTAATAATGAGCTTAGCCTTTTTGGACTTGCCATTGCACTGAAATGAGATCCTGCCGACATAAATATGAAGGGAATGCAGTTAAAATATCCTCTTTGGCTATTCCAAAAGTAAACTATTTGTGTCGACAGGACGACGGGAACCTGAGAACTAGACTGTGGAACTTTAATATTAAACCTATAGTAGAATATAGCTGCAGTAGGACCATCACCCGTCGATGTGAGAGGTACTAAAATACTTCCAATGTCTGGTCTGAGAATACTAGCATGGGCGGCTGTTGCTTTAGTTAATGGAAATTTAATGTTAACAAAATAAATTGAACCTTGGTTTTAATACATCATGTCATAGCATGGTGTGACAGATGGCATTCGAAAACAAATATTACGATTTCTTACACACCTGGACCCCGTTTTACGAAGCGATCTGAGCGCTAAGATCACTTTAGCTACCTTATACACTGAAGGTGAGTTTAGCGCTAAGATCGTTTTATAAAACGGGGCCCCTGTTTTTGACGCTCTGTAAGAAAACTAATACTACTGTCGTGTCCGTTTGATACAATTTGTCTTACAACTCGCTGTTTATAAACGTATCCAACTCCTTTTTAAAAATATGCACACATCACAAACGCACACGCTCTCTCTCTCTCTCTCTCTCTCTCTCTCTCTCTCTCTCTCTCTCTCTCTCTCTCTCTCTCTCCCTATCTATATATATATATATATATATATATATCTCTGTGGATGTCTCTCTATCTCTCTGTCTTTCTCTTTCTATCTCTCTCTTTCTCTCTCTCTGCATCTTACCAAGAGACACAGGAAACAGGAAATGTTTATTTAACGACGCACTCAACACATTTTATTTACGGTTATATGGCGTCAGACATATCGTTAACGACCACACACATATTGAGAGAGGAAACCCGCTGTCGCCACTTCATGGGCTACTCTTTTCGATTAGCAGCAAGGGATCTTTTATATGCCCCATCCCATAGACAGGATAGCACATACCACAGCCCTTGATGTACCAGTCGTGGTGCACTGGCTGGAGCGAGAAATAGCGCAATGGGCCCACTGACGGGGATCGATCCCAAACCGACCGCGCATCAAGCGAGCGCTGTACCACTGGGCTACGCCTCGCCCCTACCAAGAGACACATACCTCTTTCTAATAAAATTACCTGTTTATAGATCATTATTCTTTCATCATTTGGTGGATTTAAAACATGACTAATTGATTGATTGATTGATTGATTGATTGATTATCAGAAGAGAGAGGGATTCAAGAAGAGTACAACACAAAATGATGAAAATTTATATCTCTTATCAGACATCTTGGAAACGGTCGAAATGAATGTGTTTAACATCAGCCCAGCGTATTGTCTAATCAGCGACCGTTAGGCCAACACACGAGTGTACTACAGCTACAATCAACGAGGTTTTCTCTTATGACTGCAAATCGTTGGCATTTCAAGCATTCGTACGTGGATCCTTGATGATGCTCAAAGAGAGACGATAATACGTCCCATTGTGCAACCATGTTGCATTCGATATGGACACGTTAACCGATCACTAATCAGCTGTAGCATGCAATATGCGTCACACGGAAGAGGAAGTTCGGGTTCCAGATAATTCAACTATCTCCTGTTATGCAGTCATGTTGCATTCGATATGAATAAATCTACCAATCAGGAATCCGGTTTAAAAACGAAAATGACGTCACAAAGGAGGAAGTTGATATTTGAATGATGAAAGATGAAATTCTGGTAGTGGCGTCCCCTTTAAATGTTTACATTAAACGTAACCATTTAGTCATCTTCAGTGGCAAATAATCACCACTGTTGCTTCTTTTATTAGACAGTTTTACGTTCGTATCATATATGATTGGCTGAATGACATTTAAAACACGCGTTATGTGAATCAAAATTGAATGTCCAGTGCTGTGGTGCACGAATGACGTAAACAAAGTTGCCTGCAAATCATGTATACTCGTATGACAGACACTTCCGGTGTCAATTTTTTTTTTTTTTTTTTTTTTTTTTTTTTTATCCCACTGCCCCTTTCCTTTATTTCCTTTGACTTCCATCTCATTTCTTCCCGATCTGGTAGCTCCTCTTATATTTAAATTTCTTTCGCTGTCCACCTCCACATCCCGGTCCTTGTCTCTCCTACCGCGACAAATGTTTGTCTCTTATGGCTATCCGTTGTCAAATATGGTAAATGTGACAATATTTATCTTTATAAAAGTATGAGAACTTTCTCAAAACACAAATTGAAAGTGATTATCAGAAACTCATCCCAGCTGTGTAGACAGTCTGTTCACGACAAAGAATGGTTTATCCACCCCGTCCCCATCTGTACCACTTCCCCTGCGACTGACTCATATCAACAAGTACATGTGATTTGCATCAACAGCAACTGATTCCTCAACGAGGCATATCTTTAGTTAGTTGGACTCTAAGGAGTGCGATTGGTAGAACGCTCGACTGAGGTGATTGAGTCGTAGGATTGAATCTGCTCGGTGAAACCATTATGTTTCTCCCGTCCCAACCAATGCCCCAGAACTGTTATGTCATGGCCATGGTATGTGTTGTGCTGTCTTTGGGTAAGTGCATATAAAAGATCCCATTACCATTACAGATCTAGTTTAAGTTTCATAGCGACTTACTTTTTCACTGAGTTGTAGTCCTTGAAGTTAGGAGATAGGAATATGTGTTAGGCCCGGTAGATGACATGTATTGCTTTAGCAGTACTCTCGGAATGCTTGTTATGACTGAAGAAAGTATGTACGATTTGTCTTTCGAAATCAGTTTTGCACAAAAAAATTCAAATCGCAAAGAGAAGAAGAATTCTAAATCTTGCAGACAGACGGTTCGCTCAATGCCAAGACATCGACCGTATTGGACCAGTGCATTCAGGAATCGATGGTAACAGTCAAACAATTTGTTTAGGACGGACTGACTTATTATTTCGTGTCAGGACGGTTCAGTCTCATCCACTTGGCTGGGACACTGTGATAATATAGTGACCAATCACAATTCATCAAGAAGACAGACCCACGTTTCTCGGGACGAGAGATAATTATTATTACGGAACGATCGAGAAGTATTGAGGGTTCGTGTTACGAATTCTCTTCTCGACTATTAGATCTAATAAACAGAATCTTTAGGAATAGTTACATGATTGCGTTAATTGCATTGACCAGTAATCTAATATTTTAAACTGTGGTCAACATTATTAACGTGATAACTAAAACAATCTGTCTCTATTCTTAATTTCTTACAAACAGTTATATCCATCCTAAGTATGTTTTTCTAAGGTGTTCATGTACTGTTATACCTTTATTATTAGCATACTGTATATTGAATTACACGTCGCCATTGTAAGGTAAATCGAATGTACATGCCTGTAAGCAACTTGCTCTGGTAAAATAAATGAATCAATGAATGTTGACGGTGCTAATCAGAACAAGCTGATGTGAAGGGTGTTAGTATATGTCAACGTGTATGTGTCCAAGATGCGAATTGTAAACATGTTTGTCCACACCCAGTTGGGGAAGAAACCCGCTTCTGCTATATTGGTTTATTACTATCGATTATTAGTAGTGCAGGAACAGGGAGCAGTTGTCCACAGATACCACAGATACGAAAATATACTTTTGGCTAGGTACGGTCCGAAAGAGTATCAGGCTAATTAATCTGTTCCGTTGACTTGCTTGGATTATTAAATAGAATAATAGTATTCTTAGCGGCATTTCTTATTTTTTCTACTTATCTTCATTCCATATCCAAGCACATACATAACGTGTGTTGAATTTCAATGTTTGTGACTTGCTTGGTAACACGTCAGTTCTCACCGTGTCGCTAAAACTGTCACTATTAAACGTCTTTCACAAAAAGTTCATATCAAAAACCCAATTTCAGCAGTTCTCCTGTATCATGGGACGTTACATTATGTTACCTTCCAAGGCATTTGACAGTGACGTGTAAGTTTGATTCAAAGGGTTAGCGTTTAATGTGTTTCGTTACTCGTAGTCTGTATTGCGTCAATGTAAGGTATTTCTAACAAACATAAAATCACGTTTCTTTAGTTGTAAAGGTGTGTACATAAATTAAATATTTGGTCAGCCATTGAATACCCAACTTTGATAACATTATAAACTCTCTCACACAAAGACAGACAGACATACTCTCTCTCTCTCTCTCTCTCTCTCTCTCTCTCTCTCTCTCTCTCTCTCTCTCTCTCTCTCTCTCTTTCTCCACATGCACCTATGCCGAGTGCGTCTCTCTTCATCAAAGTAAAGTTCTCTCTTTTTTACAAATAAAAATGTTTCAAAATGCAGCATGGCGTAGTATACCGGTAATATGCCAGTTTCTGTGTGTCTCCTTAATGTAGCAATAACTGCGCGTGAGTTGGTTTGTCATGATCATGATGAATGGACTGTCTGCACGTATAAATCACTTTCAAAGACTCGATAAGATTAATCGGAAACATATAATCACAAAATGAACCTGTAATGTACGTGACAAAGAATGAAATCTGAGACTACATTGATTATTTTGAAAAGACAAAAACAGTTTAGTTTTGACAAATATTAATATTATAAACGCTCTAAAGATAGGAATATTATTATTATATTAATTTTGTGTTGTTACTCTCTCTCTCTCTCTCTCTCTCTCTCTCTCTCTCTCTCTCTCTCTCTCTCTCTCTCTCTCTCTCTTTGACATTTACTCTATGGGGAAAGTGATTTACATTATCTATTTTTCAGTTCAAATTTCTGAAATATGATATATTCTATTCTGCTATGTTATAAGTGACTGCTAAATCATGTTCTGTGACAGTTGTGACGTATGTGTATGCGTAATTAGACAATAAGCTAGTCTCTGAGTTTGCTGCTAAATCATGTTATGTGACAGTTGTGGCGTATGTGTACATGTAATTAAGCAATACGCTAGTCTCTGAGTTTGCCAGTTTTATGTAAATACACAGACTGTGTAGAGTTTCCAAGGTTGTGATCAGTTATGGTGACCTGCATTTATTCATTTATATTTATTATCGCGCTTCTATCCAATTAAGGTTCAAGCATGTTTCCTGGGCACACACCTCAGCTATCTGGGCTGTCTGTACAAGACAGTGGATTAGTTGTTAGTGATCTTACACCTTACCACTGAGTCGTTACAATTAACTCTGGGTGGGAGCCGGTACCGGTCTGCGAACTCAGTACTTACCACACTTATGTCCGATGGTTTAACCACGATAGCACCGAGGCCGGTCAAGGTGACCTATGCAATACACGTAAAGAGCATGTGTTTTCGGTTCCACAAATAGTTTGCTCTAAAACGATAAATAAACTTGGAGTGCGAATGCTTCTATCTGACAGATGAGAAATGCTTATTAGTATATAATCACTAAATAATGATGTTTGTGAATGCTGTTAAGTAGGGTGTCATGTAATTTGTAAGAACAACGTTTAATTTTGTCTGGTGGTTGAACGTTCCATTAAGATGGACAAATTGACATAGACATTCACTATCGACAGTGTCATGCAGTCAGTTGGTGGTCTTCTCTGTAAGATAGTGACATTTCAAAGACGTTAATGTTGCCGATTTTACTTTCGCAGTGTAACTTGAAATTACGACAGCTGTAGAGAAAGAATAGACAAAAAAAATATTTTTAAACGCCAAGAAAATCCATATTATTAACGGAAAAAAAACATGACACTATTCCTGTAAAAAAATACGATAATTGATTTACAGTGTAGTTCCTCGGCATGTTTTTAATTACTAAGAGCCTATCTAAAAAGATTAAGTAACACTCAAAAACACGTTCTGGGTTGTTGTTGTTTTTTTCCTTTCAACACTCTTAACTATGAGTCTAAGATTCAGATGTGGGTTTTTTATCATTTGCAATTACTTCATCGAATTTATGTGAAGTTTAAACTGCCGGTAGGTATATGGTTTTTAACTTGATGGTTGAACATGTGTGTCCCTTGTTATTATCAATATAGTACACTCTCAAAAACACTGCTCGGCTGTCTAGAACGACATATTATGAAGTACAGGAACTTCGGTAGGGTACCTGAGAATAAAGAATAATGGTTAACAACAAGGAAAAACAGAGCCAAACTGAAGTGGAGGTGGCCTACCTCTATGATATGACATTATTTAAAACAAAACTTACTGGCCGTGGTGTGTGCTTGGTATGTGGTAAAGCGCGTGTAAACGTAGGAGCTATTAGCGGTAACTGGTTTCCTTTCATGTTCGTTGTTACATGCCCGTTGGTGAGAACATCATTCGTTATGTTTGATAACACATGTACGTCTGTTAACAATTTCAAGACATACGACTGGCGGCTTCTCCTAGGTGATGACCACGTCACCAATGCCATACATCCAATGAAAAAACAACACGGTCGAAATCGATTATACTGTGACGTATAGTTAACCTGACAATCATTTGTCTGTGAAGGCTTAAGTTAGCTACCAGAGAATGGGCTGTAAATAACTTTTAGTCGAAAAAGATCTTAAGATTTGCTTAAAACCTGATTTTTTAGGATATGTAAGAAATAGAATAATACATTCGTGTCCATTTATCTTACAACTCGTTGTATAAAAACGTATCCAACTCGCTTTCGATCGTTAGATACATTTTAAAACAACTCGTTGTGAGATAAATGATATCTAACGGCCACTCATGTATTATTCTCTATATATCTAATGTTGAAATAATTGTATGTTAGGGTTGCACACCACCATCCATGAATTACTCCATGTAGTGCAATACAATTTCTATGTGAGAATACATTCGGTGAAAAATACAACATCGAGAGGGTCATGAGACTACTAGTTTTAAGGAGAGCTATCTTTGACAACTACCTTGCAAAAAATCAACATAGGTCGACCATGAACATTTTCAGTTTAGCCACCCTCGTGCTACAGCACCGCCCAATGCGGCAGTATACCACATGCACAGTTGTTCTTAGAGGGTACTAACTATTACTAACTTCAAACCAATGGGTTATATAAATACTACAGAGGTCAATCTACATGTAGCCAGCAAACAAAACTTTTAAAAGGCATTTCAGAATTGCGTATTATTTTTTATGATGAACTGTTTTCTAAACCGGACTACATTAAGCTGCTACAACAAATGGTGCGTTGGTGCCTTAAACACTATTAAACGTCTTTCACAAAAAGTGTATATAAAACATTCAATCTCGGCAGTTGTACGGAATCATGGGACGTTACATTATATTACCTTCCAAAGCAGTTGACAGTAATGTGTAAGTTTGATTCAAAGGGTTCGCGTTTAATGTGTTTTGTTACTTGTAGTCTGCTTTGTAAGTAGGGTATTTCCAACAAGCACAAAATGACATTTCTTTAGGTGTGTACATACATACATTAACAATAGGTCAGCCAATGGATACCCGACTTCGACAACATTATAAACTCACACACACACACACACACAGCTCTCTCTCTCTCTCTCTCTCTCTCTCTCTCTCTCTCTCTCTCTCTCTCTCTCTCTCATTCTCCGCATGCGCCTCCTTAATGTAGCAATAACTGCGAGTGAGTTGCTTTGTCACGATCATGATGAATGGACTGTCTGCACGTATAATTCACTTTCAAAGACTCGA